>NC_138834.1:13141624-13227328 GCF_965183815.1 Platalea leucorodia
GAGCGGGAGCGGCGGTGATTGGGAAAAGCGGACGCCGCTCAAGAGAAGGGGGCGGGGAGAGGCGGAGCCATCGCCTAGAGAGGTGAGAGGTCGGTGACGGTGGCGCCCCCTGGCGGCGGGCGGAGCGGGCGGCGTTCTCGGGGGCGCCAGGCGCATGCGTGGGAGGGATGGGCGGGGCGGCTGCGGGCACTAGGACCCGGCAGCGGCCCCGGGCCCCCAGGCCGCCCACGGTGCCACGCGTGTCCGCGGCCCGGGGGTGTCCCCGTCCCCGTGGGGTGCCGCCCCCCCCGGGGTCCCCCGGGGCCCCTCTGCCCCGGCCGGGCCCCTCCCGCCCCGCGTGGGCGCTGCCCAGTTCGGCCCCGGCGCGGGGGGGGCAGAGACTGGGACCAGTGCCTGGGGCAGCGGGGACACGGGGCGGGACTGGGACCAGCACAGGGATAACGGGACGGGACTGGGACCGGGACAAGACTGGGACCAGTAACAGGGATAACGGGACGGGACTGGGACCGGGACAAGACTGGGACCAGTAACAGGGATAACGGGACGGGACTGGGACCGGGACAAGACTGGGACCAGTAACAGGGATAACGGGACGGGACTGGGACCAGCACCGGGATAAGGGGACAGGACCAGTACTGGGATAACAGGACAGGACTGGGACCGGTAACCGGAATAACGGGACAAGACCGGGACCAGTACAGGACTGGGACCAGCACCGGGATAACGGGACAGGACTGGGACCAGCACAGGACCGGGACCAGCACTGGGACAAGAGGACAGGACCGGGACCAGTACCGGGATAACGGGACTGGGAGCAGGGAGCCAGGACCAGCACTGGGATAGCGGTATGGGACTGGGATTGGAACTGGGACTGGCGCTGGGTAATGGGATGGGACTGGGAGCAGAACCAGCGCTGCGATATTGGAACTGGGATCAGGGGATGTGGACCGGCACTGGGATACTGGGATGGAGACTGGGATGGGGACCGGCATTGGGATGATGGGATGGAGACCGGGACCAGCACCAGGGTTATGGGATAGGAACTGGGACCAGCACGAGGATAACGGGATGGGACTGGGACCAGCACTGGGATAATGGGACAGGGACTGGGACCAGCAGGGGGATAACGGGACGGGACTGGGACCAGCTCAGGGTTACCAGGACGGGAACTGGGACCAGCACTGGGGTAATGGGATGGGACTGGGACCAGCTCGGGGTTACTGGGACGGGAACTGGGACCAGCAGGGGGTAACGGGGCGGCCCCGGCCCCCGGCAGGAGCGGGCGGGGGAGGGGCAGTAGGGGGAGCCCCCCCCCCCCGGGGGGGCACCCAGGCCTCCGGGCGCGGCCCCCCCCCGCCCCGGCGCCCCCGCAGCGGGAAGAACGGGGCCTCTGTCCCCGCGGGGACAATGGGGACATTGAGGGGCCCCGTGTCCCCAACCCCCCCCCGCTGCCCACGCAGGACCCCATGGCAGGCGGCGACGAAACCCCGCGCCGGGCCCCCGGCCCCCCCCGCACCCCCGGCCCGGGCACCCAGGTGGGCACGGGGGGGGCTGGGGGGTATGGGGGGATATTGGGGGCATGGGGGGGGGGGAGCTGAGGGGGTTATGGGGGGCTGGGGGGGCTGGGAGGTTGGGGGGGCTGGGGGGATTATGGGGTTCGGGGGGCTGGGGGGGACATGGGGTTTGGGGGGGTGTGAGGGGGATCTGGGGGGGTTATGGACGGTATGGGGGGATATTGGGGGCATGGGGTATGGGGGGATATGGGAGGATATAGGGGGGTATGGGGGGTATGGGGGGTGTGGGGGATATGGGGGGGTAGGGGAGGGTATGGGGGATATGGGGGGCATGGGGGGATATGGGGGGGAGGGGAGGTATGGGGGGAGCTATGGGGGGCATGGGGGGTATGGGGGGGTATGGGAGGTATGGGGGGATATGGGAGGATATAGGGGGGCATGGGGGGAGCTGGGGGGATATGGGGGGTGGGGGGGTATGGGGGATATGGGGGAATATGGGGGGGTGGGGGGGTATGGGGGATATGGTGGAATATGGGGGGGAGCTGGGGGCTGGGGGGGCCATGGGGAGCTGTGAGGGGGCCATGGGGGCCGGGGGGGCCGTGGGGAGCTGGGGGGGACAGAGGGGCAGAGGTCAAGTGGGGCAGGGGGGCTGGGGGGGGCCCTGGGCGCCCCCCGGCCGTGGTTGGCCGCCGGGGGGGGCCCCCCCGAGCCCCCCGCCCTGGGTGAAGCCCCTGCCCAGCCCTGCCGGGCCGTGCCGAGGGTCCACGCCTTCGGGAAGGGGGGGCAGGCGCCGCGCAGGGACCCCCGCGCCCCCGCCGCCATGCGGGGCTGGCTGGGCAAGCAGGTGCGGGGGGGCTGGGGGGGCATGGGGGACTATGGGGTTTGGGGGGGTCTGAGGGGGGGCTCGGGGGGGTATGGGGGCTGGGGCGGGGCTGGGGTGGGGGGGTCCTGGGCGGGGTTATGGGGTCTGGAGGAGTGGGGGGTGCTGGGGGGCTTATGGGGTTTGGGGAGTCGGGGGTGTTGGGGGGGTCCTGGGGGGGTTATGGGGTTTGGGGGGTTCTGGGATTTGGGGGGGGTATAGGATTTGGGGGATCAGAGAGAAATGGGGGTTCGGGGGTGTTGGGGGAGTCCTGGGGGGGTTATGGGGTTTGGGGGGCTCTGGGGTGGGGGGAGGTTGGGGGGGTCGGGGTGGGGGCTGTTGGGGGGTTATGGGGTTTGGGGGGATCTCGGATAGAGGGGTGCTGCGGGGTGTCGTGGGGTTTGGGGGGCGCTGGGGGGGTGGTGGGTCCTGGGGGGAGACGTTATGGGGTTTGGGGGATCAGAGGGAGTTGGGGGTTTGGGGGTGTCGGGGGGGTCCTGGGGGGGGTTATGGGGTCTGGAGGATCGGAGGGGGGTCGAGGGTCTGGGGGGTGAGGGGTGCTGGGGGGTTGGGGGGGTCTGGAGCGGGGGCGTGCTGGGGGGATTATGGGGTTTGGGGAGCGGAGCGGGTTGTGGAGGTCTGGGGTGCTGAGGAGTGCTGGGGGTTATGGGGTGCTGGGGGGTTATGGGGTCTGGGGGATCGGAGGGGGCTGGGGCAGTGGGGAGGCCCGGGGGGGGATGGGTTGGGGGGGCTCAACCCCCCCCCCCCCCCAGGACAGCTCGGGGCTGCGGCTCTGGAAGCGCCGCTGGTTCGTGCTGGTGGATCTCTGCCTCTTCTACTACCGGGGTGAGGGGGCCGGGGGGGTTGGGTGACCGGGGCTCCCTGGGGGTCCCTGGGGGGGTTGGGGGGTCCCTGGGGGGCTCAAGGGGTTTCTGGTGGGGGGGGAGGACTAGGGGGGGTCCCAGGAGGTTTGGGGGCAGCCGGTGGGACTCAGAGGAGCTCCCCGGCATCCCCCCGATGGTGCTGGGGGTCTCGGGGTGCCGATGGGGTCCCTGGGGGTTCTTCCCCCCCCAACTGAGACCCCTCTGCCCCCCAGACAGCAGCGAGCAGCAAGTGCGGGGCGGCCTCCCTCTGCCCGGCTACGAGATCCGCGTCCTGCCCCCGGCCCCCCGGGCCCCCCGAGCCCCCCGATTCCTCTTCACGGTCAGCCCTGGCACCCCAGATCCGGGGGTGCCCTGGGTAAGGGGGGGGACAGGGCCCGGACGCCTGGTTTCCCCTCCACCATGGACCCCCCGCCATCCCTAGGCCGAGCACCCTGGGATGCGGACGTACTGCCTGGGGGCCGAGACCCCCGAGGAGCTGAACGCCTGGGTCTGCGCCCTGCGGCGGGGCGCGTCCCCCCTGCCCGGGTGAGGGGGGCCTGGGGCCATGGGGGGGCCGGGGTAGTGGGGGGTTAGGGGGGTCCCGGAGGGTTTGGGGGGGCGGGGGGGCAGTTAACACTTTAACCCCTGTTTTCTCCCCCCCAGCTCCCCCCGCTCCCTCTCCCTGCAGGCGCCCCAGGAACCCCGGGGTGCGGGTCCCCCCTCACCCGCCTGCCCCCGCGGCTGGGGCTCCCTGTGCCCCCCGGGTGAGGGGCTGGGGACCCCCCCCACGCCCCCTCCTCACCGCCCCCCGGCCCCTCCACTGCCCCCCGGCAAGGTGAGCTGGGAGGGGGTGACCCCCAAACCAGCCTCCTCCCCCCCATTCCGTGGCATTTGGGGACTGGGGGGGGGGGGGGGGTGGAGTAGGTACCCCCAACCCCCCAGCCTAAGCCCTGGTGCCCCCCAGGCTGTTCCAACACCCTCTGTCCTGGGGTCCCATCGGTGCTGGGGTGCCCCACGGGTGCCGGTGGGTGCAGTGGTGCCCCCAGGAGCAGCAGCTGAGGGGTTTGCCCAGGGCTGCACCCCCACGTCCCACCATGGGGGATCCTGGTGGCTCCAGTACCCCCACAGCCGAGTACCTGGGGGGGTCCCAAACACCCTCGAGCTGAGCACCCCTATTCCCCAAGGCTATGGGGTAGGCTGGGGGGGCTATGGGGCAGGAGGGGCTATGGGGCAGGCTGGGGGGCTATGGGGCAGGAGGGGCTATGGGGAGGGCTGGGGGTCTATGGGGCAGGCCTGGGGGGCTATGGGGCAGGCTGGGGGGGGCTATGGGGCAGGAGGGGCTATGGGGCAGGCTGGGGGGCTATGGGGCAGGAGGGGCTATGGGGTAGGCTGGGGGGGCTATGGGGCAGGAGGGGCTATGGGGCAGGCTGGGGGGCTATGGGGCAGGAGGGGCTATGGGGCAGGAGGGCTATGGGGCGGGCTGAGGGTCTATGGGGCAGGCTGGGGGGCTATGGGGCAGGAGGGGCTATGGGGCAGGAGGGCTATGGGGCGGGCTGGGGGTCTATAGGGCAGGCCTGGGGGGCTATGGGGCAGGCTGGGGGGGGCTATGGGGCAGGAGGGGTAACGGCGTGAAGCTGTGCGGCACGATGGAGCAGCAGGCACCCCGTGCCCTCACCGCGGGCACCCCCACCCCAGGAGGAGGCCCCGGCCCGGGGGGGGCCCGGCGGGACGGAGGACACCCGGGGGGAGCCGCGGGGTCCCCCCGTGGGCGCCGCTGCCGCCGCCGCAGGTGGGTCCCGATCCCGGCCCCGGCTCCATCGCGGGGCGCCCCCGGCCCCGCCCCACCCCGACCCCGCTCCACCCTGACCCCGCCTCGCCTAGGGAGGAGCCCGAGAAAGCTCCGCCCCCCCGGAGCAGCGACCAACCAGCAGCTGCCCCCTCGGGCGGGCAGGGGGCGGGACGCAGCGGAGCAAGACCTCGCGGCCAATCAAACACCGCTCTCTCCAAATGGCTCTTCTGATTGGCTGCCGGCATCTGAGGGCTCCGCGGGAGCCCCGCCCTCCCCGGACACCGCCTCCCCGCCATCAGCCAATGAGACCTCGCCCTGGCGGCGGGCGGGAGCGAGTGGGCGGGGCCGGGAGCGCGAAGGTGTGGCCGGCCGCGGGGCGCGGCGGCCAATCAGAATCACCCTTCTGCGGGCCAGCTTCTGAGGGCGGGGCGGGGCGGGGGGCGTGGTCAGACTCGGGGCGGGGCTGATGAAACCACGCCCCCCCTCCGCCAGGCCCCGCCCCGCTGCGGGGGAAGATGGCGGCGGCGCGGGCGGGCGGCAGCGCGGCGCTGCGGCGGCTGCGGGGCAGCGGCGGTGCCCCCGGCGGAGCGCGGTGAGCGGGGGCGGCCCGGGCCCCCCCGGCCTTGGCCCCCCCTGGCCCGGCGGCCCCTTAACCCCTTAACCCCCCAACCCCCCCCTCCCCCTTTTCTCCCTGGGGGCCGCTCCCGGCGGGCGGGGCCGGGCCCCGCCGTTAATGCCTCACCCGGCGGGCAAAGGTCCGCCCGGCCCCGCCGCCCCGGGGGGGGCCCCGCCGCCCCTCGCCCTCCTGGCTACCACCGGGGCAACCCGAGCCACAACCCCCCCCCTCCATGGGGTGGGCAGAGCCGGGGCCTTCGTTGCCCCCACCCCCACCCCCCTGGCAGAACCGGGCCAGGCGCCTCGGCCCCCGCCCGGGACTGAGCCCCCCCGGCCCCGCGGTGCCGCCCCGGGGCAGGACGGGCAGCACGGCCCCGGGCCCCCGCTTCCCCCTGCGGCCGGTGGCTCCCGGGGGCGTCGGGGGGCTCCCCCGGCGCTGACCCCCCCGGTCCCGCAGGGGGTACTCGAGGGAGGCCGAGGGCAGCTGGTTCCGCTCCCTCTTCGTGCACAAGGTGGATCCCCGCAAGGACGCCCACTCCAACCTCCTCTCCAAGAAGGAGACCAGCAACCTCTACAAGATCCAGTGTGAGTGGCCCCCCCGCTCTGCTGGCCCCCGGGGACCCCCCCGGCTGCTCTGCCCTGGCCCCTGCTCCCCCGCCAGGGCCTCGGCTCCAGCCCCTCTCTGCTCTCCCCGCAGTTCACAACGTGAAGCCGGAATGCCTGGACGCCTATAACAGCCTGACGTGAGCCCTGCCGCACGGCGCAGGGGGCTGCCCGGGGTGTTGGGGTGCAGCTTTGGAGCGAGGGGGGGTGGGAGAGCTCGTGCAGGGCTCCTTGAGACCCCGGGTGGGTCCGTACCCCTGCTCCTGGCCTCAGTTTCCCTCCCTGTGAAATGGGTGTGCCCCACCGGGGCTGCTCCAGGTCCCGTTAGGGCAGACCCTTCTGTGCCCAGACCCCTCGTGCTGGGCTGGGGAGGGCAAACGGGGGTTTTGGGAGCGTTTTGGGGTGGCTGCCCCCCTGCCCCAGCCGCCCTCCCCGTGGCCCTGCAGGGAGGAGGTGCTGCCCAAGCTCCACTCGGATGCCGACTACCCCTGCGACCTGGTGGGGAACTGGAACACGTGGTACGGCGAGCAGGACCAAGCAGGTGAGGGCAGGCAGGTAGCGTGGCAAAGGCAAAGGCCTTGGCTCGTGCCGGCGGCTGGCTGTCATGTGGCGGGGAGAGCTGCTGGGTGGGCTTTTGGGGCGCTGCTCCCCATCTCCCCAGCCCTGTGCTCTCCTTCCAGTGCACCTCTGGCGCTTCTCGGGCGGGTACCCAGCCCTCATGGACTGCATGAACAAGCTCAAGCAGAATAAGGTACCGCTGGGATTGGGGCAAGCCCCCCGAGCTCTGCCCCTCGCCTCTGCCCGCCCCCCCCAGCCCGGGTCGCGCTCGCCCCCACCCCGAAATCCCCAGCTGGGGCTGTCCCCAGGAATACCTGGACTTCCGCAAGGAGAGGAGCCGGATGCTGCTGTCCCGCAGGAACCAGCTGCTCCTGGAGTTCAGCTTCTGGAACGAGCCCCTGCCCCGCCAGGGACCCAACATCTACGAGCTGAGGACCTACAAGCTGAAGGTGAGCAGCCGCAGGGGGCCGGCCCACGCCTCGGGGCGGCTTTCAGATCGATATACCCCCAGGGCGGGGGTCCTGCCTGGTGTTTTGGGGGCAGCCCCCCAAATTCCTCCCTGCTTGGTGAGGAGACCCCAAACGGGGGGAGCAGGCGGGATCTGGCTGCTCACTCTTTTTTTTTTTTTCTATTTCCAGCCGGGGACCATGATCGAATGGGGCAACAACTGGTAAGCGACCGTTTTCCTGGCATGGAGGGAGCCGAGGTGGGAAAAGGTCCCCCTAGAGCCAGGGGGGCCCCCTGGGCAACTCCCCCCTCCCGCATTTGCCACTTGCCAGGGCTCGGGCCATTAAGTACCGGCAGGAGAACCAGGAGGCAGTCGGTGGGTTCTTCTCCCAGATCGGGGAGCTGTACGTCGTGCATCACCTCTGGGGTAAGGGGGCTCCCCGCCGCACCCCCCCGGGTACCCCAGTGAGGGGGCTGGGTGTGGGGGGTCCCCGGGTGCCAGCCCCGTCCCTTCCTTGCAGCCTACAAGGACCTGCAGTCCCGGGAGGAGACGAGGAACGCGGCCTGGAGGAAGAGGGGCTGGGACGAGAACGTGTACTACACGGGTGAGTGGGACCCCCCGCCCTCGCCGGGGACCCCCCGCCCTTGCTGGGGACCCCCCACCCTCACCTCTCTCTCCTTTCCTTTTCCAGTTCCGCTGATCCGCAGCATGGAGTCACGGATCATGATCCCCCTGAAGATCTCCCCGCTGCAGTGAGCGGGGGTCTGCGCCGGGGGTGTCTGCCTGCACCCGGAGGGGCTCGCTCCCTGCCTGCACCCTGGCCCTGCTGGGGAAGGGCTGGGGGGGGGGTGTCTCTCCTTCCCCTCCCCCACCCCATTTTGGGGTGCCCTGTGAGGGATGAGAGCGGGCAGGGGTCTGCGGCCGGGGAGGGGAAGGGTGGCAGCCCCCCGTCCTGTGGCGGGTCCTCACGTGCGGCAGGGGACGGCGCTGCCGGGGGGGTGGGCAGGCTGCAGGGTGGGGGGGGTCCTCAATTATTCCGAAGGGGCTCGGTGGGTGCCGTTCCCGCCGGGAGCCTGCCCGCCTGCACCTCGCCAATTAAATATTTAATATGCCAAAGCCTGGCCCTCTCTGGGGAGGGGGGACTGGGGGTGCTGGCCCCGCCCCGGGCAGGGGGAGCAGACTCCCCCCAACCTGGTCCCACCCGGGGGGGCCACCCTGCCCCACGCCTGGGTGCCCCCCTGCGCCCGAAGCCTCCCACCCGTGCGTCCCCCCCCAAAGCCCCTCTGTGCCATCAGGGCCATGGGGGACCCCGTACCACGCCCCCCAAGCCCGTGGATACCCCCAGGGCCACTGGGGATCCCCCAAACAGGCCCCCTCCCCCTGCCGGGAGCCCCCCAAGCCCGCGGGTGCCCCCAGGACTTGTCAATGGGGACGCTGACCCCGCCCCTTTGCCGAGGCCACGCCCCCTGCTCGCCGTCGCTCGCGGTCCTCCGGAAGGGAGTGTCCGCTAGGGGGCGCCTTTAGCGGCGGCCGCTCTGCTCCGCGCTCGTTTGTTCCGCTGGTGTCATTTCCGGGCGGCGCTGACCGGGAGCGACGCGGTGAGCGGAGCCGCCGGCCCGGGGGGAACCGGGGCGGGACGGGCGGGGATGCGGCCGGGGCCGAGCCGAGCCGAGGCGGGGGGGGACGTCCCTGGGGCCCTGCGCTGGAGGTTTGGGGGGGCTCCGGTGGAGCGGAGGCCTTGGGGGTGCTGGGATGGGGGAAGATGGCGGGGGCGAGGCCTGGGCGGGCGGGGAGGGGGTGCTGGGGCTCACTGGGCCGGGAGTCTGCGGCGTCCGAGGCGGGCTGGTGGCAGGAGCCCGGAATAGCCCCGGTCCCAGGTGGCTTGGGCCCCCCTTCCCCGGCCGACAGCTTCGCCTCTCGCCCCCCAGTCCCTGGCTGGCAGCGCCATGTCGTCGGACTCCAGCAAGAAGAGGAAACCCAAAGTGATCCGCACGGATGGGGGCTTGCAGGAGGGCAAGCGGGGCAAGGCCGATGCCGACCAGGTAGGGCCTCCGGTGGCGGCAGGCTGCTTGTGTCCTCCGGCCTCACCAAGGGCTCTTCTCACACCCGCTCTTTCCTGGCCTTATTCTCCTCTTCGGGAAGTTGTGGGACCGTTGCCCCAGAGCTGAGCCGGCTCCCAGCGCCTCCGAAACTCCCACTCTGAGCTTCTGAACCCACTCCTGTCTCCTTTGGGAAACACAGCCTTCACAGAGACAACCCTTTCTCTTGAGACACAGGAAGAGCGAGCACAAGGCTGAAACGGCCCGCGGGGCTTTGCAGGTTGCCTTAAAAACACTCCCGCGAGCAGCGGCGTAACCTGAGTTCAGCCAGAGCGGGGACTGGGGTCGAAGCAGTAGTCGCCTTCCCCAGTTTCTCCTCTGTAGGGATTTGGATCTGCCTGGTGCAGGACAGGTGCCAGTTTAAACTTACCATAACTCTACAAGAGGCAGCCTGAACTCCCCAGGCGTTTTAATGCATGGTGGCGTTTGCGTCCAGGATCGTTAACAGAGTCCTCATCCTGTGTGAAAAGTTTCTTTAGGCGCAGGATTAACCGACAAAGCCAGGAATCGAGACCTGGTGATTTGTTTCCCAGCTCCCTTTCTAGAGGAGGTGGAAGGAACAAGCTGTAGAAAGCGTTTTCTGCCTTTGCAGGATGTTAGGTACTACAGCGAGGAGTGCGAGGTGGATCTCCGTGACCCCATCAAAGACTACGAACTCTACAGAGAGACTTGCCAGGAGCTCCAGAGGCTGATGGCAGAAATCCAGGAGCTGAAGAGCAGAGGCATCAAGGACAACGTAAGGAGAAGCCTCGGTGCTTGATTTAACGTGTTCTGTTCTTTGATGTTTTTCCTTAATCTGAGAGGAACGGGAGCAGGAGCCGTGACGTCCTCTGGGGCGCGTCAGGAAAATAGAACAGCCTCCCTTAAATAAAGTCAAATACGATTTAGCTGAGGCGTTGGTCTCAACTGAGCAGCCATTGTGCAGACCGAGTCCTTCTAAAGCGTCTCTGGGCTCCTCGTGGGTTGTGCTGATGGGTCGGGGGCTCCTGGGGGAGGAATTGAGCCCCTGCTGACTGCCAGGGGGTGGCTGGGCTCTTGCTGGCCCACAGTGGCCTGCCAGCCTCGGCTGTGGCTGGGGAAAGCCTTGCGCTGCGACCGCCTGCACCATCTGCTGCGCAGCAGGGTGGGCGCGTCAGCCTCAAACACCTCTGTTCCTGCTGCCGAGAAAATTCCCTAGAGCGAGCCCAGAAACCCCTCCTATTTATTTCTAGCGGGTGACCTGCGAGCCTGGCAGCGGGAGGCTCCCGCAGAAGCCCTGGTGACATTAATCGTGGCTCCTTAGTGAAGCGCGGAGCCCCCTTTGCGATGGGGCTCGCAGGAAGGGCCTGCAGCAAAGGGGCTTTGTGGCGAGAGCAGTCTCTCCCGCTTCAAACGCCTCTCTCCTGCTGCTCAGGCTTCGGAGATTGACGAGCGGCGGATTCAGAGCTGCGTCCACTTCATGACCCTGAAGAAACTGAACCGGCTGGCGCATATTCGGCTGAAGAAAGGGCGAGATCAAACCCACGAGGTACAGAGTGGGCTGGGGGGGGCGAGGAATACCGGTCCAGATTTAGCGGGATCAGAGATAGCACCGTTTCTACCAGTTCTGTCTATGGCCACTTGGGAGGAATCAAACACCAGCCAGGCTCTGGGTTTTGAATTAGAGGTTTATTAGGGGACTCTACTGTGGTGCAGCGCAAGCTCTGATTATAACGAGCGATGAAAGAGCGGTATCTGCTTCTGTCTCAAATATAACGGGGAGTTGGAAAGCTCTGTCTCGAGAGTCTGGTGTGCTGCAGGCCTGAGAAGCATGTACGTGGTTGGCCCCGAAGCTCCTTACCCAGACTTCTTGGAGAGCTTTGCACGGTTAGTGAAAAACACTCATTTTTGTTGTACCACTGAGGAAGCTGAGACACAGGGACGGGAGGGGACTCGGCCCCTGTACCCCAGCAGGTCTGCCCTGTTCTGTGCCGTGTCCCTGAAACGTGCTGGAAGGGAGCGAAATCAGTTATATCATGATCGTTTGGTTTCCCAGCCCTTGAAAATGTCTTTTTTTTCCCCAAAAAAACTGTTGCACACCCTAAAACCCGCCATTTCTAGCTGGTATGGTGAGAGGGTGCGTGTTGGTGACTCTCCT
Source organism: Platalea leucorodia (assembly GCF_965183815.1). Classification (NCBI taxonomy): domain Eukaryota; kingdom Metazoa; phylum Chordata; class Aves; order Pelecaniformes; family Threskiornithidae; genus Platalea; species Platalea leucorodia. The sequence continues at coordinate 13,153,089 of NC_138834.1, forward strand.
GCAGGGTGTCTTTGCTGGGAGGAAGGTAACGGAGTTTAATCCTCTGCTCTGGCCATGTCTGTGTTTCAGGCAAAGCAGAAGGTCGACGCGTATCACCTGCAGCTCCAGAACTTGCTCTATGAGGTGATGCACCTGCAGAAAGAGATCACCAAGTGCCTGGAGTTCAAGTGAGTTTGGCTGGGGAGGAGAGGGAGCAACAACGTGTCTGAGGTGGGGCAGAGGCCTCGAACGTTTGGAATCTCTTGCCCCGTTGCCTTGAGCCCCTTGCGGGAGGGGAGCGGGTGCTCCAGATGCCACCAGGCAGGAGAGATGGGGTGTCCCAGAGTTCTTGTGCTGGGACAGGGGCGAAGAGGCTCGTGTAGGGAGGAGGGAAGAAGGCATCTATGGTGACGGAGGGATGGTGGAGGAGAAAACAGGTAAATGTCAAAGACGTGGCCACGCTGGTCTCTTTGAGGACTCTCTGGTCTCTGTGTATCAGGAGTTTTCTCCGAAAGCCAAGCATTCCGTCGTGCCCGTTGCACAGGCAGCGCTCTGGGCTGTGTTTAGACTGGTGCCTCACACAGCGCTTTGGTTAATCATTTGGGGAAGGTGTCTCCCTGAAAGGAGGGTCCCTGTTCAGACCTTTCTCCGCTCTGCTGCGGTTCAGCTCGCTGGCGCTGCGGTGTTTCACGTAGCAGAGTGAAGCTGGGGCACAGGGCGTTGACACTGACCGCTCTCCTGCAAGGCACGGTTGAGTTTGGCCCTGCTGCAGCGTTTCCCACCCTTCCCCAATCTGATCCCTCTGTCCTTGCAGGTCAAAACACGAGGAAATCGAACTGGTGAGCCTGGAGGAGTTTTACAAAGAGGCCCCCCCTGAAATCAGCCGACCTGCCATCACCCTGAACGAGCCCCACCAGCAGACCCTGGCCCGCCTGGACTGGGAGCTGGAGCAGCGCAAGAGGTGGGTCGGCGGCGTCTCGGTTCGGTGTCAGCCCGCTGCGCTCTCGGCAGACCCCCGGTGTGAGCTGCGCGGCTGCCGGGGGAAGCAAACGTGGGTGGTGAAGGTTTTAACATCCTCTTGAAACAGCCAGCGTAGAACAAGTGACAGATTTACTGCGTAACTGCGGCGTGGAGGATCATTTCTTGTGTAGAGCTGGGCTTGCTGGAATCCTTGTTTCGTAGATCAGGGAGTTTTCTTTCACCTGCCTGATGAAAGAGAGCCCCGGGGGATCCTGGGGAGCAGAGCAACCTCCAAACCTGCGCGAGAGCGGCTGCCTGGCTGGGGCCGCACCTTGTGCTCTGGGTGACAACAGCAAAGCCACCTCGGCTCTCCTGATAATCCCACGTGTTATCTCACCGAGACAGCGAACATAAGTGCTGGCTCTTGGGTATCAAGGGAAGAAAAGGAATTTTATAGCTTGACGTTTCCCTGGCGTCTGCTTGGAGGCTCTTGCAGCAGGGAACGGGGACGACGCCTGCCGTGGGGGTGACATTGAAGGATGGACGGTTACGCGCTTCCATCCAGAACCTGCTTCTGCAAGACACACCATGTAGGGCGAAGCGACCCCTGTTTTGTCTGCCGCGCTGTGGAGCGAGGAGCAAAGTAAAGCCAGCCTGGCCGGGCGGCACGGCCCGGTGCTGCTGCCGTTCCTGCCTGCCTGTGCTCCTAACGCTTGCCACGGCGGGGAGCTGCCTGCGCGGTGCTCTGCTCTGCCGCGCTGCCCTGCCAGGCTCTAACCCCCAAGGTCCCTCAGCTGGTGCAGGCAGCCCAGGAGGCTCAGCTGCTCTGTCGACGCTTGCCCTGTGCAAAAAGCAATCGTGATGCCGCGTTCCCGTGTTCTGATAATGGCCAGCAGCTTTTCCAGCCAGGCGGCAGCTGAGACCAGCAGTCTGGAAAGATCAGCCTGAAGCTGCCAGTAGGTGCTGCGTGAGCAGGGCAGCTCAGCAGAGCAGTCTAGGGAGAGGGGCTGCAGGTGGGTGCTGCGTGGCTCTAACGCCTCATCCTTCGCCTCTCCCAGACCCTTCGCATCAAACCTGGCTTCTTTTGCCCGGTGGAAGGCAGCTGTTTGCGCTGCAGCCGAGATCCTCCAGACGGCTCTGCCTGCGGCTTGCGGAGGAGCGTTCAACCTGGAGATCTCTTGAGGATTCTCCTTAAAAATGATTGTTCGGTGCAAACGGTGTAGAGGGCAAAGACGAGCTGAATGGAGCCTGTCCCACGGTTGAATGTCGAATTGCTGAGAAGCCTTGCAATTCCCAGTCCTCGCCCCGCGGTGTCTAGGGAGCGGCACCGTTCATCTCTCACTGCCGTTGTGGTGGGAAATGGCCACTTCAGCTGCCTCAAGCAGATGCCGGTCGTGCTTTGGGCGCTTTCTGATGCTGTTGGGGTAATCGGCGTCCATCCATAACCATCCTGTTGTGGAGTACTGGATTTGTCTTGGCTGCTATTCCGAAAGGTGCCGTTTAATGGCGTCACAGGGATCTTTGCTGCTCTCGCTAGCTCGGGGAGCTCAGTAGAGGTGTCTGAAAGCTGGACTTCAAAACTGCGTTGTGTCGGAGCCTGTTGGGGCGTGTTGACCCAACACAAATACAGTTTTGCTTGGAAAGAGAAGCGTTTCGGTCCTGCAATGGCAGGTCGGTTGTTCCCCCTCTGAGGGGGGGTCCTCAGCACTGCGGGTGCTCTCATCTGGTGGGGAGCGGGGTCCGGAGGGGAGAGCGCAGGAGCCCCCCCAGCCCGCTGTTCCCCCTGCCGTGGCGGTGGCTCGTCCTGGGCAGCACACCTCCATACCCTGCTGTTCCTGCTGCTGCTTTCTGCTGAGCAAGAGGTTGCAATCGACAGCAACAATGAGATTTCACGCGTTCTCCCTAGACACGAGCGTATCCAGGGCTCAGGGGTTTGTGGTGAACTTGCATTTTCCTGGGTTTTCTACCCAGTTACAGAGGAGCACTTGCTCATGTATTAAACTTTGACTCTCGAGTTTGACTAAGGAGGTGATGTGACATGAAGCGACTCTGGTGTTATGAAGCAGGAAAAGCCTCTTCAGGTGTTTGGCGGGGTCGGCAGGGCTCCGTCGGCGCGGCTGCTGGCAGCAGAGGCTGGCATGGGAGCAGGTCTGCTGAGAGCAGATCTGGTTGCTGTCCCTTCTCAGAGCACAGCACAAGGCTGAGCTTCCATTTTCTCTCCCTCTTCATTTTCCAGCTCTAATCGGTTCCTTTTTGCCTCCGCTTGCCCTTGGCGTTAAGAGCTCTTTGTCTGTCACCGTGTCTGGGCTCTCCTGGTTCCTGCGGTGGCTTTTGTCAGGTCCGGAGAGCTGGGGTCCGTGACCCAGGCAGGCCCCAGCAGGCTTTGTAGCTGTGATGTGCAACGGTAACCGAATTCCCACCCCTAGGCTGGCAGAGAAGTACAAGGAGTGCCTGACCAGCAAGGAGAAGATCCTGAAGGAGATCGAGGTGAAGAAGGAGTATCTGAGCAGCCTCCAGCCTCGGCTCAACAGCATCATGCAGGTACTTGAGCTCTGCAGGAAGGAGCCGAGCTGAGGTCACGCTCCGAGGGCTGTGTTAGGCTGTGCAACACCTGGGCTGATTCTGCTTTGGAGATGTTTTGCTCCCAGTCAGCGTGGACGAGGGGTAGATCCACCTCGTGCTGAGGCTCCTCTGGAGTCTCCTTGTTTATGCGGCAATTCCTGCAGAACTGCGGACGGAGGAGTCATTAAATGGGCCTTTCCCTGGAGAGCGATACGCAGTTCCAGCCCCTTGTGAGTGCCTTGGGAGGGAAGAACAGGAGAAGGAACTGGGTTATTTGCAGATCCAAAAGTTTTCCAGCAAAGGAGAGCTGCCAGCCTTTCCCTGGGGCCTTGCCGTGCCCGTGGCTGCATTTAACCCCGCACCGCAGCTGCTGTGCTGGTTTCCAGTCTCCCACTTGCCAGCCTGGGGTGAAGGAGAGGGTGAGGAGGGTGAACTGTTCTGTTCCCAGTGATGAAGGTGAGCCCTCTTGTTCCCCCAGGCCTCCCTGCCCGTCCAGGAGTATCTCTTCATGCCTTTCGACCAGGCGCACAAACAGTACGAGACAGCCCGACACCTCCCGCCACCCCTCTACGTCCTCTTCGTTCAAGCCAGTGCCTACGGCCAGGCCTGCGGTGAGCACCGAGGGGTTGTCGCCAGCCGGGGCTGGGGGGCAATGCTCCTACCACGGGCCAGATTTCACTCCCGCTTGCAGGAAGCACTGTTTCGGGGACACTTTGGGAGGTCCTTTTTGTCCCATCTGCTCCGCTGCTGGATTCTGCTGAGCTCAGAGCAGCAGGGTGGCCCCAGGGCCAGCACAGTGAGGCAGCAGCATTTGAAACCTTGTTTGCTCAGCTCCCTCGCTGGAAGAACTGCTTGGGAAGCTCGCTTCCCACCTCTGCCCCGCTTTCTCAAGGTCGGCAGGAGCATCCCTGCAGCCTGCGAGCTGGCTCGGTGCTGACGCGGCCTCCCGAGAGCTGTCACCCCGTGGGGTGGGCGCTACGTTGTGCCACCCGTGGGTGGTGGTGACTCCAGAGCAGGCAGTACCTCTGCCTGCCCTTGCAGAGGCCCTTCCCCGCAGCTCACCTGAAAGCCTTGATCCCCTTTGGCAGCTTTGCATTTCAAGGGGCTTTCTGAAGCCTCCCTGAGTCGGCAGGGATTTCACAGCAGGGCTCAGGATCCCCCTGGGCCATCCGCACCTCCTGTGCAGAGAGAGCTATAATCCCACTTACTCTCACGCCACTCTGGGAGTGGGGCAGGCGGCAGAGGAACATGGAAGGACCACGCTGTGGCACTTGGCCGCACCAGCTCATAGAATCACAGGATGCTTTGGGATAGAAGGGACCTTTCAAGGCCATCCAGTCCAACCCCCCTGCCATGGGCAGGGACATCTTCAACCAGATCAGGTTGCTCAGAGCCCCATCCAGCCTCTCCTTGAATATTTCCAGGGATGGGGCATCCACCACCTCTCTGGGCAACCCCTGCCAGTGTTTCACCACCCTCATCGTGAAAAATTTCTTCCTTATACCTAGTCTAAATCTACCCTGTTGTGGTTTAAAACCATTCCCCCTTGTCCTGTCGCAGCAGGCCTTGCTAAAAAGACTAGTCCTTGCTAATGAGTACGTGCAGCCCTGATGACCCAGCTCCTTACTCCCTGCTTGTGCCAGTCAGATGCCAACCCTTCTTGGCTCTTGATAAAGATTTGGCCTTTACGGTTTCCAGGGACAGTCCCTCAAAACCCAACATTTTTCCTCCTCTGACCCCATCCTACCCAGGAGATCCAGCCCTGCGGTGGCCCCACGGAGCCCTCTGGACAACTGCCTCTTCCCACTGATACTCGGTTTGAGCTTCCTCTGCCACGGGGCTTTGCCTCATGCAGCCATGAAGCGGGAGCTTTCTGGGGCAGGGCTGCTTCTAACTGCCTTTCCCATACAGAAGTGGGCTTTGTAGCTTAGTTTTCATGTCTCCTCTGTAGATAAGAAGCTTGTGGTGGCCATTGAAGGGAGCGTAGAGGAAGCCAAAGCCCTGTACAAGCCGCCTGAGGACTCGCAGGGTGAGTTGGGGTGGTGTTGCCACAGGCAGGCTGCCTGATGCTCTGTGCAGGCAGAGGAGTCGGGTAGAGAAGCGGGTGGGCTCGGGGGTGGATGCTGGAATGGCGCAGTGCCTGGAGTCTGTGCCAAAGTCCCTGGCAGCTGATACCCTCTGTCCCCAGCTCCCGAGAGATGTTCGCAGCCCCTCATCTGTTGGAGTGACCCCTGGTACTGGGGACACGTTCCTGTGTGTCTGCGGCCTGCTAGGGCCCTGCTTTTGGGGGGACGGTGATGTCTGGGGGAGCTGTGGTCTCAGAGAAAGGGCCGGCAGTCCTGCTGGTTGTGGGAAAGCTGCTGAGCCCCAGGCGGTCCCCGCTTACACCCCTCTCTTTGTGCAGATGATGAAAGCGATTCTGACGCGGAGGAGGAGCAGACCACGGTAAGGGATAGCACTGTCCCCTTCCCAACGTCCTCTCCCAATGCAGTATCATGGATAAACGGATCTGCGCCTGCTAACTGGGCGGTGCTGGGAGAGCCGGGCCTGAGTGGGGCTGGGAACTAGTCCCTACGCGCTGTGAGAGCGTGTGTAGCTGCACTGATGTTAAATCCAGCTGTTTCTTGAGAGGAGAGAGGTGCCATTTCCAGTTTCTGTCCCGAACACAGTAGAATCAGGGTACAAATCTGCCCAGCTCACGTCCCACCATGCTCGCATCCCATCCGGCAGCGGCAGCCACATTGCAGCTCTCCGGCTGGAGCTGTTCCACTTTGTATAAATAGCCTGGGGCCGGGGAGGCTGGCTGGAGGCTGGCGTCCCGCGGGGAGAGGTGCCTGTCTGTCCCCTGCCATTTGCCAAAAGCGTTGAGCTGAACTCTGCACCGGGGGTTGTTCAGACCTCCCCTGGGGCGGTGTTTAGGTCCGTTGTACCTTTTGGATGCTGGGGAGAGGCCGTAGGCGCTGGCTGCCCCCAGTGTGGAAGCCATGAGAGGTCTGTGCCGCCGCTCCCCACCACCCAGCAGCAGCACCTGGTGTTTCAGGCTGTCGCTGTCGGGAAGGGTAAAGGGAAGGGTCTCAGCTTCTGCCCCTCCAAGTGGGGAAGCTTTTGGGGCCTGCAGGTCCTTGGCCCCGTCTTACAGGGGCGAGGGTGCGCCTGGGAGCTGAAGGAACGACAGGAACCTGAGCTGCTTTGTCCTCGCCCTGCAGCAGGGCAAGGGTTTCCTGCTCCCCTCCCTCCCCAGGGCTGGTCCGTGGCTGCTGTGCTGGGGGATTGGGGAACTGGTGGGAAAGGAAGAGCGGTGGGAGAGGAGGGTGAGGGCCGAGGGTTCCCCAGGAGCAGGAGAAGGATCTGACAGCTCTGTTTTGCCCTCCCCAGAAGCGGCGCAGGCCCACCCTGGGCGTGCAGCTGGACGACAAGCGCAAGGAGATGCTCAAGCGGCACCCCTTGTCTGTCACCGTCGACCTGAAGTGCAAAGGTAAGTGGGGTCTGATGGCCCTTGGCGGAGAGCATCCAAGAGTGTGTGACAGCAGGTCAGGGAGCAACTCGGCAGCAGCTTGGGATCCTCGGGGAGAGCTTGGGGTGTGGAGAGGCTTTCCTGCCCTTGGCCGAGCTGCCCCGGCAGGGATGAGCATGGCCTTCCAGGGGAGACTGAACAAGGTGGTTTATTAGCTCTGTCTCCTGGAGCTCCTCTTGCCCACGCGGGTGGGGTGACCTTGCTCTGAAGCTTCCTCCCTCTAATTGGGAGCTTTTCTCTTTTGTGGTGGGGTCTTGGGCCTGACGGATGCAGCCTGGCAAATGCTGACGGGACAGCGTTAGGGCTTACAGTGCATCGGTTGCCAGTTACTCCCCGTGTTGCTTCTCTGCCCCGTTTGCTGTTGTCCTAGCAGGGGGGGCATGCGTATACCCCTCTGCAGGGTGCTCCTAGGTAGAGCAGACAGCAGCGTTGCCCCTTCTCTGTTGGCGCAGATGAGAACGTGCTTCACCTGACCTTCTACTACCTGATGAACCTCAACGTCATGACGGTGAAAGCCAAGGTGACCACTGCCGTTGAGATGACAACTGCCATCAGTGCCGGGTGAGGAGAGCCCCGGGGGCACTGAGCCAGGAGCTCATCGGGCAGTGAGGCCTCCGCTTGCCACGAACGCCCTGCCCTGGTGTCCTGCCGTGCTCTGCTCAGTTACCTGTTGGCAGAGTGACGTGCCAAGAGCAGCATGTGGTGGCGATGTCCCTCGGCTGAGCTGTAGCTCCTGTGCCCAGTGGGCCAGGGATGCTCCACGCCCAGTTGCCTGCTCCCAGCGGGTGAGGTTTTAACCTCAATCCCTCCCCTTGCCTTACCTGGGGCACTTTAAGGGCCTTTGTGCAGAGCTGCGGTTTCAAAGCGCTGTCTTGGCTTGTCCTTTGATGGGCAAAGGAGTCGCCAAAGAGCACAGCTCCACCTCTGCCTCTGGGGAGGACTTTCACCTTGTGCATCCTCTGCCCTGCGGTACCCTTCCCCTTAGCCCCAGGGCCCTGCCCAGAGCGCTGCCAGGCTCCCGGAGCCCCGCCAGGCTGCCGCAGCCCAGGCAGCATCCTCCTCCGCTCCCTCTGTCGCAACGAGCCGGGGCAGGGAGGTTGGGAACCTCTGAGGGGAGCGGTGCCAGACCTGTCAGGAGCTGGGGGAGAACCTCTCCTGCTTGTCGCGTTCAATCGCCCTCTTGCAGCCAAAGCGCTTTCCTCCCTCCTGCAGCCTGTGCCTGGCAGCTCCTGTCACCTGCTCACTCTGCAGGTCACCTTGTCTTGAATGCCAGAGATGCGGCTGCCTCTCCCTGGGCTCTCCAGAGAGCGCTGGAGCCTGATTTGTGTGAGGAATAGCTGAAATGGCAGCTGTGGGAGCCTGCCCAGGGAGCTCTGATCAGCTGCCGGCTCTCCGGTGGCTCTCCCTGGGCCAGGAGGAGGTGCCTGAGGAAGAGGGAGGCAGGAGACGCTGGTCTGGGCTACCTGGAAACAAGTGCTGCCTCCCAACCTGTCCCATATGAGGCTTCCCAATCCTTTTGGGGTTCTCTTTTCCCCATTTTCCCCCACAACCCTCCGTGACAGCAGCTGGAGTCTCCACAGGGTTCCTGTGCAGGGTGCTCCCTCCCTCGCAGCTGCATTACCCCAAACCAGTGAGGCTCTGGCTTGAGCCAGACTCCAAACCCTACAGCCCTTTATGCTTGGTCAGGCTTGTGAGTACAGACGTGACAAATTTTATTTCATTAAGCAGAATTCCTCTGCTTAAGCTTATTGAGTGGCAAGCAGCCATCAGACCATGCCCTGCCTACGCTGCCCATGTTTTTTCCATACACATCAGCAGGTTTCGGAGTTAACGCACTGGAGTGAGCAGCTTCCTGGGAAACCGGGGAGCTGGTGCCCCGTGATTTCTATCTTTTTCACGGTCAGGGAGGAGGCAGATCTCCTTTTGGAGTGGAATTCGGGGAAAAAGCTATTCTGGTCTTGAAACCCAACTCGTGGAGCTCGTAATCCCATTCTCTAGGCTCAGAGCCTGTTAGTGGCCACCCCAGAGAGACGTGGAGCCCAGGCTGCTGCTAATTAATCTCTTCCCTCCTCCTGGCAGTGACCTGCTCTCCCCAGACTCCCTCCTCAACTGCCTCTATCCAGGAGACCATGGGAGGAAAACACCCAACCCAGCCAACCAGTTCCAGTTCGATAAAGTGGGGTGAGTGGGGCGCTGCCCAGGCGGTTGGTGTGAGCGTCCCGGCATGGCGCGTCCCTCCCCAGCTTGCCAGGGAGGGCTCGGCAGCTGGGAAGCCGGTGTCCTGCCGTTCGGCATCGGGTGGGCGCACCGGGCACGGCTTCGGGTGCAGGCAAAAGAAGCACCTGCTCCCTGCGGCTGGCTTGCCGGCCGGGCAGTGGGGGGACGGGGAGGGAATGCTCTGGGGTGGCGTAACCCTTCCTCCTTGTCCCCGCAGCATCCTGACCTTGAGTGACTACGTGACAGAGCTGGGGCACCCCTACGTGTGGGTGCAGAAGCTGGGCGGCCTGCATTTCCCCAAGGATCAGCCTCAGGCACGTCACACCCCCTCCCATCTCCCCTGGAACGTCAAGCTGGGGTTTGGGGAGGTTTTGGGGACAGTTGTGTCCTGTCCTGTCCCCCCAGGCCCCAGAGCTCCCGCTGGCACCAGCCGCTCCCAACCCACGCTGCACCCTTGGCTGGGACAGGCTCATCTGTGCAGCGGGGCCACGCCAGTGTATTTTATCTCCCGCCTGTGATTAGTCTAAGCCCCATTATGGGGGCTGAGCAGTGACTTGAGCATGTGCCTGTCCCTGTGGCTGGGTGGGGTGGCTTCTGGACTGTGGGGTCCCCAGTGGGGGCCCCACAGGCTGGCGTGAAGGTGACGGTCCCTCCTGCCCACAGCACACGGTCACTGCGGACAACTCGCTGAGCGCCAGCCACATGGAGCTGACGGTGAAGCTGCTGCGGACGAGGCTGCAGTCCCGCCTGGCTCTCCACAAGCAGTTTGCATCGCTCGGTGAGTGCTTGGCTCCCCACCCTGTGCCTGGGGACTCAGTAGCAGGGTCCTCTTGTGGAGGAGAGCTGCCTGATGTCACCTTTAATGGTGCTACAGATCTGCAATGCCACCCTCAGCATTCCCAGTCATTCCCTCTGTCCTCGGTGGTAGTGGGGCTGCGAGGGCTGCCCTGTTTTGGGTGGGAGAGGAAGGCTGTGCCCCCTCTGGATGCCCAGCACCCCTTTGGGACTGGCCATCCCTGCCCTGGGAATCGATTTGGGCTGCGGTGGGAGGTGAAGCACACGCCCATGCGTGTCGTGTGCCTGTTGGGCAGGCCAGGCGTGCGCTGCCGAGGCTGCGAGCGCCAGTGGGATCGCAGCTGGGGCTTTACAGTTCCTCTCTGGGCACCTGGTGAAAGTGTCAGAAGGATAACGACATCTCCAGGTCCCGGTTTTGGAGCATCCCCACCCGCAGGACAGCGACAGAGCTCTGTCCCCAGCCCTCCCCTGCTCAGCTGGCCTTGTCCTTGGTTTCAGAGCACGGCGTTGTGCCAGTCTCCAGCGAGTGCCAGCATCTCTTCCCTACCAAGATCGTCTCGCGCCTGGTGAAGTGGGCTGCCATTCCCTATGAAGATTACGCGGTAGGTGCCGAGCACGAGGCCGTATCCCTTCCAGCTCCCGCGCGGCGCTGGCAGCTGCTCACTCCTCCTCTTGTCTCTCCTCTCAGGAGCTGCCCTACACTAAAGATGTGATCGAGGCCGGCTTGGCTGAAGACACTCACCTCTACTACATGGCTTTGATAGAAAGGGGAACAGGTAAGCACGTTTCCTTCCCCTGGCAGTGGCCACTTCCCGCACCGCACACCCCCAGGGCGGCTTCTGGGGGTTCTTCATGGGAAACCCCTCCGGTTGGAGGCCCCGTGGGCTGCGGGTGACGTTTGTTCCCTGCCCCGCTCAGCCAAGCTCCAGGCCGCCGTGGTCCTGAACCCTGGTTACTCCACGCTGCCGCCCGTCTTCAGCCTGTGCCTGAACTGGAAGGGAGAGCGAACCAGCAGCAACGACGACAACATTCGGGTGAGCCGGGGCGGTGGGAGAGGAGGCTGGAGAAGCGCTGGCTTTTCGGGGGTGTTCCTGGCGATTCTGTGTCCGTATCAAGCGAGCTGGTGGGCAGTGCAGGGCAGGCCCATGGATGCAGCCATGGGTCCTGGGAGGGCAGAGCAGAGACCCAAGCCTGCACCATACTCATTCCTCTGCCTCTACCAGGCCATGGAGAGCGAGGTCAACGTGAACTACAAGGAGCTGTGGGGGCCCAAACCGGGCTACCAGCTCCTCACCAACCAGCTGCAGCGCCTCTGCATGGTGCTGGACGTCTACCTGGAGACGGAGCCCCACGACACCAGCGTGGAGGGACCCAAGGAGTTTCCCCAGGAGAAGATGTGTCTGCGCCTCGTCAGGTGAGAGCCTGGTGGCGTGGGGGACCCTGGGCCAGTGAGGAGCTGGGTGTGGGGGGTTGAGGGTGCTGACAGGAACCTGGTGGCATTGCTGTCCCCTTGCCTGACCTCTCCTTTACCTGCCTGTGGGGGGTCTGCCCCCCCCCAGCCGGGCGGTACCCCAGGACCAGGCCCTTTCTGTGGGTTCCGCAGGCTTCCCGACCCCCGTGGGTCAGCCTCTCCTTCTTCTCTTCCAGGGGGCCCATGCGCCTGAAGCCCTTCAAGTTCAACTACCCTCAGGGGTTCTTCAGCCATCGCTGAGCACCCCTGGGCATCGCTCCAGGCTAGGCCTCATCCTGTCCGCAGGGTGGAGCAGCCCCATCCTGCCATTTCAGTTTCTTTTCCCAGGTTTTGGGTTTCCTGTGAAGGTTTTGTAGCTGAAGAGATTAAATGCTGAACTGAAGGAAAAGCGTGTGCGTGCCCCGTCTGTGCGGAGGGCTGGGATGGGGGGGATCCGTGGGGGCTGCAGCAAGCCCTGTCCCTGGGCTCTCGCTGCCCGTACATTCCCTTGCCTGGGGCGCTGCCTGCCTCCTGCCCTCCCTCCCCACCGCAGAACTGAGATGGCTAAAAACCGAGATGGCTAAAAATAGCTCCTTTCCGGAGCCCGCACTGCAGCCCCAGCCTGTCCTTGCCTGCGCTGGCTGCCAGCCAGCTGACTCAGCACAAACCCCGCAACGGGGTGGGGGGCTTCGCCGCTTCCCCCGGCTCGGCTCCTGCAAGAGGCAGGACCTCACGGCACCGTGAGAGGGGTCGGGGTGGGAATCTCCAGCACCTCGCAGCTCCCTGCCGTGGGTCCCGAGTGGGGATGGAGCCCAGCTCCCAAAGTCATCGTCCCTCCTGGCTGCCAGCCTCTCCGCTTCTCCCCTGTGGGTGATTTCTCCCCCGGGAAGGCTGGCAGAGACCCTCCGTGCTCCTGTGCAGCCCCTGCAGTCAGCACAGTGCTGCAGTGCAGGGCGGTGCTGCAGCGCTCGGGTTAAACCCACCACCCTCCTGGGAGCCACGCTTTAAAAAGGGAAGGAAGACAAAAAGCAAACCACTACGATCCTTTTGCAGAGCTGGGGGGGGCTGGTCCTGTTTCCAGCCCTGGAAAGCCCCCTGTCCCCCCCCCCCAGCTCCCCAAGCCAGGCTTTCCTGCCTTCCTTCACCACCTCTCCCCCCGTCCCCACCCCAGACATGAGGCCAGCAGAGCCAGGACGTCTCTCTTAAGCACTTTATTTGGTTATTGCACGGAAAGCAAATAACAGTGGGCTGAGGTTCCTAGTGCACCGTGTGTCTGTGAGCGTCCCTGCAGCGCCCAGCCCCTCCCAACTGAAGCTGGCTGCAGCCTGGGTCACTGCTCGGAGGGACGGTCGTCACCCCCAGGCCAGGGAAGGACCCCGAGGACCCCACCAGCCCCCCGTCCCAAGCAGCTAGAGCTCTGCATTGCACTCATCCATCGATTGCACATACATTAAATAAATGCACTTATTGGAGAAGGGCGGTCGGTTCCCCCGGGGTCTCTTCTCCTCGGTTATAATTCAAGTGTTTACATGTGGCGCTCGGCGTATATCACATTCTGCTAGGGAAGCTATCGGCCAAACCGCCGGGGCAGGGCAGCGAGGGGCTGCGTCTCTCACACAAACATATTGCTAAGGTAAAGCCTGGCCCTTGGAGGGGAGCAGAGCAGCTCCCACGCCCAGAGGTGCTCTTCGGCCCCCCCGGGGCTCTGCTCACTTCTTCCCCGCGGCGGGCGCTGGCTCTGGGGCTTTGCCCTCCTTGCTGGAGGGGGCCTCGGCCTTGGGGGGCTCCTGACTGGCTTTGGGCTCATCTTTGGGTTTCGCTTTAGCTTTGGGCTCCTCCGCCTTCTCCTCGGCCTTTGGCTTCTCGGCCTCCTTCACAGCCACTTTGCTGACCTCCTGCTGAGGTTTTGGCGGAGCCTCCTTCTCAGCCTTTCCTTCTTCCGCAGGTTTGGGGCCTGGCTTGGTGGTCTCCTTCACCTGTGGGGCTGGAGGCTCTGGCACAGCAGCCGCCTTCTCTTTGGGCTTCTCCTCCACCTTGGCCGGGACATCCTTCTTAGGAGCTTCCTCTTTCCTGCCCTCCTCAGCTCCGGGCTTGGAGGGAGCCTTCACCTCCTTGGGCTGCTCTTCCTTCGTGGGGGCTTTCGGCTCCTTCGGAGGGGAGGGGGTGGGCTCCTTGGCCGGGGCCGCTTCCTTCTGTGGAGACTTGGCCTCCTCCTTCACGGGAGATTTGACTTTGTCGGGCGACTTCACGGTCAGGGTCTTGGTCTCCTCCTTTGAGGGGGTTGGGGGCTTCTCTGGGGACTTCACAGCCGGGGTCTTGGCCTCCTCTTTAGAGGGGGTTGGGGGTTTCTCTGGGGATTTGACAGCCGGGGTCTTGGCCTCTTCCTTTGCAGGGGGTGTGGGTTTCTCTGGGGACTTCACTTTCTCTGGGGTCTTGGCCTCTTCTTTCAAGGGGGTTGAGGGTTTCTCTGGGGATTTGACAGCTGGGCTCTTGGCCCCCTCTTTTGAGGGGGGTGCAGGTTTCTCTGGGGACTTCACTGCCGGGGTCTTGGCCTCCTCCTTTGAGGGCGTTGGGGGTTTCTCTGGAGACTTCACAGCTGGGCTCTTGGCCTCCTCTTTTGAGGGGGTTGCAGGTTTCTCCGGGGATTTGACAGCTGGGCTCTTGGCCTCCTCTTTTGAGGGGGTTGCAGGTTTCTCTGGGGATTTGACAGCTGGGCTCTTGGCCTCCTCCTTTGAGGGCGTTGGGGGTTTCTCTGGAGACTTCACAGCTGGGCTCTTGGCCTCCTCTTTTGAGGGGGTTGCAGGTTTCTCCGGGGATTTGACAGCTGGGCTCTTGGCCTCCTCCTTTGAGGGCGTTGGGGGTTTCTCTGGGGATTTGACAGCTGGGCTCTTGGCCTCCTCTTTTGAGGGGGTTGCAGGTTTCTCTGGGGATTTGACAGCTGGGCTCTTGGCCTCCTCTTTTGAGGGGGTTGCAGGTTTCTCCGGGGATTTGACAGCTGGGCTTTTGGCCTCCTCTTTTGAGGGGGTTGCAGGTTTCTCTGGGGACTTCACAACTGGGGTCTTGGCCTCCTCCTTTGAGGGGGTTGGTGGCTTTTCAGGGGACGTAACAGCTGGGCTTTTGGCCTCCTCCTTTGAGGGGGACTCGGGTTTCTCTGGGGACTTGGCCTCCTCTTTTGCAGGAGACTTGGCCTCCTCTTCACCTTCTGCTTCAGCTTTCTCCTCTTCTTCCTCCTCCTCTTCAGCTTTCTCCTCTTCAGCCTCTTTCTCAGCCTCCTCCTCCTCTGTGACCTCCTCGGTCACCTGGATTTCCTCTGTCTGCTCCTCCACAATCACTGTCTCCTTCTCAGATTTTTCCACCACCTTGATCTTCTCCTCACTCTTCACTTTGATGTTGGTGGTGATGCTGGGAGCCTTGGGGACCACCTCGGGGAAGGAGAGCATCCCAAAGCCAGACTCGATCCGATATTCCTCCCCTTCCAAGAGCTTTCTGCCAGGAAAAGACCAGAGCAGAGCAGTCAATGATGGCTTCTCACACAGCTCTCACCTCCTCCCATGCCCAGGAGCTGCCAGCCATGCTCTGCGGCTCCTTCTCCCTCCTTGCCCTGTGGCTCCTTCTCCCTCCTTGCCCTGCTTTCCAGCTGCTGGCTGACCCTCCTGCTCCTACGCCCTGGGTTGTGCAGGTTCCCTCACCCTTCCCTTCACAAGCCATGTGCAGGCTTGGGTCACCCAGCTGGACGTTGCCCACCATGGTCTTGGAGGATGGATGGTCTCTTTCTCACCAAGAAGGGCCCAGGTGTTAGCGAGGGCCCTTGAGGACTGTCCCCAGAGCCACCAGCACTAGGGATTGGCCGAGACCCTCCCGCCCCATACCTATAGGCAGCAATTTCAATGTCCAGGGCCATTTTGACGTTGAGCAGATCCTGGTACTCCCGGAGCTGAGCTGCCATCTCCCACTTGGTGTTCCTCAGCTCGCTGTCAAGCTGCTGGATGGTTTCCTGCAGGCAGACAGAGCAACTGGTGACATGGGGGGGCCAAGTCCCCAGGAGCAGAGGGACACAGAGCACCCCTAAACAGTCCCCTGGTCTCTGGAGGAGGGACTGCTCGCAGCGGGGTCTGCAGCCACCTCCCCTGGCAGACACAGAGGGAAGGGGACGCAGCCAGGGGCTGCTTCACTGTGTCCAGTTCCCTTGGGGGAACCAGTGGGAGCCCTGCATCAGCTTGGCTGAGAGCTGCACTGCGGCCAGCTGAGCCCCAGCCCCCTCCCCCAGGGACTTTCAAGGACTTGGGTGAGTCCGGTGGCCACCAAACCCCAGCCTGAGGCCAATGAGGTGTCACCCTGGGGACAGTGTTTCAGTCTGTGGCCACCACGTTGTGCAGCCCTCTGTGCTGCAGCTCCCAGCTCTGGGATGCAAGATGTGGCCTGAACCCTGGGCACGGTTCAGTGGTGGCTTTGGCAGCTCAAAGCCAGGCAGAGGCACAGGACAGCTCCAGCGTGGGTGAGGGACACAACAGCTCGTGTGCAACCACGGGCTCTGGGTCCCTGATCACTGGCTCTAGACACAACCCTGAGTATTTGCCGCTGGTCATCACCAGCTCTGGAGCCAAAGCACCAGCGCTGCTCCTCCCCAGCAGCTGGATGGTTCCCTCCCCACCAAACACCAGGTCTGGAATGCTGCCCGCTGCGCCATGTTACCTGGTAGGACAGGACATCTGCCTGATGGCGCTCCTCCGAGTCCTGTCTCTGCCTCTCCAGTGACTCCTGGGTCCCTTTGAGGGCTTCGAGCTCGGTGGTCTTGGACTGGAGCTGGCGGCGGTACTCGCAGATCTCCTCCTGGGCCAAGCGGATGGCGTCTGTGTTCACCTTGGCAACCTCCGAGAGCTTGTCCAGCCTCACTGCAATGAGGGAAAGGAGAAGCTGCAGGGAGGGAGGGAGGCTGTGGGCTCCCCTTCTTGGGGAACCTCAAATCCAACACTGCGCATCCCCTGCGCGCAACCCCTGCAGCGCCGGCCCCGGCTCCCCGGCTGGGCTTGGCTTTACGAGCCCCCGCTCCGTCTGTGCTTGCGCTGTGCCGGGGAGGTGAAGGATGGGCTGGGCGGGTTTTTTCGCCATCCTGGCCTTTATCCAGCGCAAACCCACGCTGCAAACCTCCCTCTGCCCTCCAGCTCCTGCCGCAACCCCCGTGACCTCCAGAGCTGCCTGCGCCCACCGCCCTGCCGCGCCCGCCTCCGGCCGGGCCCACCCTGCTGCGGCGAGGCGGGGGGGTTGCCGCAGGGCCCCGGGGGGGGGACAGAGGGACGGACGGAGGGACAGACGGAGGGACGGACCCCGCTGCTCTCTGCGCCCACGGTGCGGGCCCGCCGCTGTCCATGGTGCTGAACGGCCGCTGTCCGCGGTGCTGAACCCCCTCCTCGCCACCCATCGCGGCACCCCTGGGTGCTGAGCCCCGGGGTGCCGAGCCCCCCGCCCCCCCCCCCGTAGTGCCCCACCCAGCAGCGCAGCAGGGACATGCCCCACCCCCACCCCCGCGTCAGGGCTGCGGCACCCTCCCCACCCCCTCCCCGCAGCGCTCCGCAACCCCCCCTGGCCTCGCTCCAGCGGGGGGGGGGGGGGGCACCCTGCAGCACCCTGGCACCCCGAAAACTTGGCGGGGCGGCCGGGGCAGTGTCCTCCCCACCCTCCCCCAAGCACACTGCGGGGCGTGGGGAGCAGCGCACCCGCAGACACCAGGGAGCCGCTGGCAGGGGTGGGGACACCCTAAAGCCCTCCCGCAGCGCTGGATACACGGGGGGGTCCCTGCTCCCCCCGGGGCGCGGTTGCTCCAACGCCCTCCCCGGAGCTCCCGCAGCCCAGGGGGTCCCCGCAGCCCCGGGGAGGGGGGGGGGGGGGGCTGCCGGCGGAGCCCCCCGCGGGTGGGGACACACTCACCGCGGAACCACTCCTCGGCCTGCAGGGTGCTGCGGGCCGCCGTCCCCTCCAGCTGGGCGCGCAGGTCGCGGAGGGCGGCGGTGACGCCGGGGCGGAGGGCGGCGGGGGGCTCGGCGGGCGGCTCGGGGCGGGCCCCCCGCAGCAACGCGCCCACCTCGGCCCGGTGCTGCCGCCGCAGCAGCTCCGCCTCTTCCCGCAGGGCCCGGGCTCGCTCCTCCAGCGGCCCCCGAGCCCGCTCCTCCTGCGCGGAGCGCTGGGCCAGCCCGCGGGTCGCCGCCTCCAGCTCGGCCCGCTGCCGGGCTTCCTCCTCCAGCCTCCCCCGGAGAGCGGCCACGTCCTCGGCCAGGCGCGATCGCTCCAGCCGCAGCTGCCCCTTCTCGGCGCCCAGCCGCAGGACGGTGCCCCGCATATCGCGCAGCTCCCGGGCGTACAGCTCGCCCATGGCCGAGCGGCCCGCCTGCTGCTGCCGCAACGCCGCCGCCTCCGCCGCCAGCGCCCGGTTCTGCTGCTCCAGCGCCCGCACCCGTTCGATGTAACCGGCGAAACGATCGTTCAGCACCTGCAGCAGCTCCTTCTCGTTCCGAGCCCGCGGTTCGCCGTTCAGCGAGTCCAGGCTTTCGGTGGAGGAAGCGGCCGCGCTGCCGCCGCCCCCCCCGCCCCGAGCTCGCCCCACCGGGCCCGGCCACGAGTGGAAGCCGCTGGAGGCGGCGGAGCGCGGGGGAGCGCGGCCCGGCTCCTTGCGGAGCCCCCCCGGGGGGCCCAGCAGCGTCTCCAGCATCAGGCTCATGGCGACCCCGGTCCACGCTGCGGCACCGGTACCGGCACCGCCCGCTTTATAGGGCTCGGTGCGACCGCTCCGCCCCGCCACCGGCAACGGGGATGGGCACTGGTACCGGCACCGCCCCGCGCCGCAGCCCCGCGGGTGCGGGGGTCCCCGCGGCCACGCCCCGCGTGGGGAGCGGGGGGGGGACGGGACCGGTGGTGGGGAACGGGGACCATTCGAGAAGAGAGCGGGGACCCCCCCGGGAAGGGAGGGAGGGGCCCGTGGGGAGGGAGCGGGGACCCCTGGCGGGAGCACGGACCCCCCGGGCGGGGAGCGGGGACCCCCTGGAAAGAAGTGGGGACCCAGGAAGGGAGCAGGGATCCGCCGGGGCGGAGCGGGGACCCCCGGGAAGGCAGCGGGGACCCCCGGGGACAGAGCGAGGGGTCTGTGGGGAGGGAGCGGGGACCCCCGGAGGGAACACGGACCCCCCGGGCGGGGAGCGAGGACCCCCTGGGGAAGTGAGCGGGGACCCGTAGAGGTAGCACGGACCGCCCAGGTGGGGAGCAGGACCCCCGGGAAGGCAGCCGGGACCCGTGGAAGGGAGCGTGGAACCCCTCGGGTGGGGAGCGGGACCCCCTGGAAGGGAGCGGGGACCCCTGGAGGGAGCAGGGACCCCCGGGAAGGGAGCGGGGACCCCGGGAAAGGAGGAGGGATCCCCCGGGCGGGGAGCGGGACCCCCAGAAAGGGAGTTGGGACCCCCTGGAAGGGAGCGGGGACCCTCTGGGAAGGCAGCCGGGACCCCTGGGAAGAGAGCACAGACCCTCCAGGTGGGGAGCGGGGACCCCCGGGGACAGAGTGAGGGGCCCGTGGGGAGGGAGCGGGGACCCCCGGAGGGAGCACGGACCCCCCGGGCGGGGAGCAGGACCCCCAGGAAGGCAGCCGGGACCCGTGGAAAGGGAGCATAGAACTCCCCGGGCGGGGAGCGGGACCCCCTGGAAGGGAGTGGGGACCCCCTGGAAGGCAGCCGGGACCCCCGGGAAGGGAGCACGGACTCCGCGGGCGGGGAGCGGGACCCCAGGGCAGAGCAGGGTCCCCCCGCGGGGTGAAGGAGAGCGGGGACCCCCAGGGGCGGAGGCCGCCCCCTCCCGCGGGGGGGTGACCGAGCAGGGGGGGCTCAGCCCCCCCCCACTTCGCAACCCCCCGGGGCTCGGGCACCGCTCGGGGCCGGGGGCTCCCGCCGGCGGGGGGGCGCTGGGCGGCCGGGGGGTGCCGGGACCCCCGGGCCCAGGCGGGCAGGGGGCGGCCCCGGGGGGGGGCTCCGGGGGGCTCCCCCGCCTCGCCCCGCCCCCAAGCGCGCCCTTGGGCCCGCCCGGCCAATCAGCACTGGCGGCTCATCTGGCCAGCCAGCAGACGGAGCCCAGTTGGCCAATCAGCACGGCTGTAGCCCAGCTAATCAGCATAGAAAGAGCTCAGCCAATCAGCAGGTACCGCCAGCTCGGCTAACCTGCAGGTAAGCAAAGCTCAGCCAATCAGCAGGCAGCTACATAATTCTAGCCAATCAAAACTCAGGTTCATAGAGCCTAGCCAATCAGCAGCCAGCTACGTCCGGCCCAGCCAATCAGCACTCCTTCAGCACCGCCCCGTCTCCATCCCCGTCCCCGCTCCCGCCCTCCGCCCCGCCCACCCGGCATTAGCCCCGCCCAGTCTCCGCCCACCCCTCCATAGCCCCGCCCCGGAAGTGCTCCCCCGCTCGGCGCTCACTTCCGCTGGGCCGGTGGCAGCGGGCGGCGGCGGCAGCAGGTACGGGCCGGGCCGGGCCGGGGGCGAGCCGAGCCGAGCCGAGCCGAGCCGAGCTGAGCTCAGCTCCAGGCGGCCCCGCCGCCCGCCTCGCCCCTCCCCGGCGGCGGGGGCTGCTGGCGGGCTCCGGCCGTGCGCACCCCGGGCCGGGCCCCCCCACCGGCGGGCTTCGCTCCGGGCCGGGCCGCCCCCCCCCGGGCTCGGGCCTTTCCCGCCCCGCCCCGGCCCGGCCTCCCCGCCTCGCCCCCCGCCCGGGCGCGGCTGCCCACGGGGCCCCCTCCAGCCACGAGCCCCGGCTGCGGCCTCCCCCGGGCCAGGGCCGCGTCCCGCCCCGCGGTGCCGCCGTGGAGCCCAGCCCCGGGGCCGCGCCTCCCCCCGTGCCCCTCTGTGGCAACGTGTCCGGCCCGGGTGGGTGCGCGGCGTCAGCCCCAGAGCCCGCTCCCCTCCGCCGGCCCTGCCACCCCCCGCAACACCCGGGGGTCCCGGAGCCCCCGGCGGGCAGAGCCCGTTGGAAGCGGGGGTTTCCCTGTCCGCTGGGGCTGCGAGGCCCGGGGTGTCCCCCTTCGCCCGCCCTTGGCTCTGACAGATACGGCCCGAGCAGCCCCGGTGGAGCCCGGAGCCCTGGGGCGGGAGGGGACAGGACTCGAGGGCCAAAGGGCGCACGGAGCTCGCCGGGGGCGGTGGGTGGCTGGGGAAAAGGGGAACCCGCTCCCTGCCCGCCGCTGCTTTGGGTGGAGGAGGAAACGCTTGCTGGGCTGGGGTGGCTTTGGAAAAGCCGTCCCTGCCGTGGGCCCGCCGTCGGTGGCCGCTTCTTGGGGCCTGGCTTCCACGCTGTGGCTCAGAGCTTCCCAGATCCGTGGGAAGAGGTCGGTACCGGGCTCCACTGAGACGTGGAATAATCTGGGAACGGGGCACGGATCAGACAGGGAGGTACCCAGGGTGATACCCTGTGCTTGCTGCCTCTGTGGAGCTTTTAGGGGGGAAAAATTCCCCAAACTTCATAAAAAGGAGTCTGTGAAACAGCTTCTGCCTAAAGGAGATGTATTACAGGTGCGCCTTCTCATCCTCTGCAGGTGCTTTATGTTGTACGAGTTTGCCACAGTTCTAAAACTTGTCAGGGATCCCCCTGCCCCATAGCAGCGGGGGCTCACACGGGGTTTTGCCGTCCGCTCTCCTGTGGGACGTTAAGTGGGTGCCTCGGATAAGCAGCTGGTTCTGTGGTTTGCTGTCCCCCAGGCCTGGCCGCGGGATCATGGGCTGCTCCTGCGCCGCTCAGGCAGCCGGGCTGAATGGACCTGGCGCTTCGGGACCCCGAGGGGCTTTCCAGAGGTGTCGGTCCGTACTCGGATCCCGCCAGGCTGGGAGCTCTGCGGTGGGAGGTGTCCAGCCTCAGAGCCCGGCTTTCCCGGGAGAACGTCCCCTCTGCGGCGGGAAGCTGTCGGTGGGGCTGATGCTGCGGGACAAAGCTCGTCTGTGCGTCCCGACACCTCCAGAACGAGGCCCTCAGCGTCTCTGAGGGTGCTGAGCGGGTGTTTTGGGAGGGACGCCGGAGGGTTTATCCCTGCTCTAGATGATCTCTGGGCTTACGCTGCTGGAAGTCCCCCCCGGCTCTGCGGAGCGCGATGCTTTGGGCCCCGCGGCGCTGGGATCCCTGCGTGCGGCTTTGCCCGGCAGCGTGTGATGCTGGAGACGCCTCGGGACTTCCCTTTTTCTGTGTGTGGGCTTTAGTCCCCAGTTATCGGTGGGGCTGCATTGGTTGTGACTCATTTTTAATGTGTACAGCCGCGCTCGTGGCCCTTCTGCCATCTGTGTTAATTAAGGGCCAGGTGCCGGAGCTTCGGGGCTTCGCTCGAGCGGCGACTCGGCAAACGAATCGATCTGCCCTGATTTTGGGCACCTTGCTCATGCCACGGTAGCTTTGGCAGGGCTTTTAGCCCGTAGTTATTAAACCACGGCACCTTAACCTGTTGGTTGATGGGAGACGGGACCCTCTTGGGTCGCTCAGGCTTGCGGGAGGACGCGCTGGCTGCCGCCCCGCGGGGTTCGCAGACCCTCGTCTGCGCTTGGTGCCGCTGTTCGTCGTCGGCCCCTCTCGTTACAGGAGGCGCGGGATAATTTGTGGTGCTCGCTGGCTTTGGGCAGTCCCTTTTTGGGGGGATGCTGCGGGGTATTTTTACGCCTTAGGTGGGAGCTGCGGGGTATTTTTACGCCTTAGGTGGGAGCTGCAGGGTCTTGCCAGCCCTCGGGGTTCGGCGGCGTGGTGCCGGGTGCCTGCACCGTGCTGGGGCGGTGCAGGCGCGCTGTTTTGCAGCAGAGCACGGCCTGGCCGTGGGGTGGGACGGTCCCGGTCCCTTCGGGGTGACGTGAAGGTTCAAGCCGAGCTCGGACGCGACAGCAGGCTCACAGCCCCGCGTTGCTGCATGCTGCAGGGCTCGTGTGTGAGCTAAGACTGGCTCAAGTTAGGCCAGTCCTTAGGAAAAATATCTTCCTAAGGAGCGTGCGTGGGGCTGGCGTGAGCCCGTGGGGCTTTGCGCTGGCTGCGGGGAGAGGCGTGGGGCAGAGGTGGGGAGGAGCACAGGGATGGGAGCTGTGGATGGGATGCACCACGTAACGCTGCTGTGAATAAGGAGGAAAGAAGAATTGGGTTCGCGTGAGGCTCTTTAGCTGCTGGCTCTCGTATCCTCAGCTGCTCGTTCTCCTCTTCCAGGCTTGGGTTTTTATCTTCCCCCACTGGTGTCTGTGCCTGGTCCGGGGGGTTTATTCACTGAGAACATGCGGCGCGGCTCAGCGGTGTGGGGGCCATCACTGCCTCGTGCCTCCCCGGCCTTTTGTGTTGGCTTGAAATTGGCTCATATCAACGGAGAACAGTTGTGTGAAGTCCCCAGGGCTTCAGTTACCCCTCTCAGTATTTAAGATTTTTTTCAGTCTGCCTTAAGTTTCTTTAATTATGCCAACTTACTGGGTTTTACTGATCCACCTCCTACCCTCAAGTGCTTTATTTGCAGCTGCGGGAGGGCGTGTTACTTGCTCACAGGAGGTTTCTTTCCCTGCTAACCCTCAGCTGACCCGCTGTTTTCTAGGTGAGCTGTCTCCTAGAAGCCTGCCCTTTGCGTTCCCGCTCCTCTTTGCCTCTCCCTCCGCTTCAGGCGCCAGCGTGTACACCCTGGCACGCCGGGGACGTGTGTTTGCGCAGGGCTGGAGCGGATGCATCTCCCTGTGTTTGCTTCCTTCCTTCCCTTTCCGCCTGCCTCGTCAGACCCTCCTGAAGACACGCGCCAGGCTGGGTAGATCAAAACTTACTGTCAGCCTGTAAACTCCTGTCCTGGGCTGTCACAGAGTCTGTAGAAAGATCAGCGGAGCTTCGGCGAGCCCTCTCGCCGTAATAACCATGCACCCGGGTTGTCCTGGGCACGGTTTAAATGCTCGTGTGATGCTTAGATGACTCGTTCCTTTGGAAGAGCGGCAGTGGTGCTTTCCCCGCATCCCTTCCCAGGTAACGGGTCTCTGTTGCTACAAGCTGAAGAACTCCTGTCAGCAGCATCTCAGCCTCTGACAACGGAGGAATTGCCCTAAAACAGGGCAGTAAAAGTAACTGGGGGTCACTAACGAGTTCTCTTCTTCCACTCTCTGTAAGAGGAAATGAGCGGCACCAGCAACAGCTTATTCGGCATCGTGTTGTCCCCGGGAACTTGCTGGCAGCACCCGCCTCGGTGAGAAGCACCGCGCCGTGTTTGTTGCTGTATCTCAGGTTTAGGAGCATCTTATTCACCTGGGATGGCTGAATTCGGGAGCATGCTGGCGTGGCGGCTGGGAGGAGGGGAACGGCTGAGCTCTGCTGCGTTGCCGACCCAAGGGCCTGAGGTGGAGGAGGGGGCTTGTGCTGTGCCCATCCGGGCCTGTCACCGAAACGCAGGGCCTGGGAGGAAGGCGCTGTCCTGCCTTCAGCCCTGTGAGCTGCGCTGCAGGAGCACCAGGTTCTCCTTCAGCCTCAAAGCACTTCATGAGCAGCAGCAAAATCAGATGCTCCAAACCATGGGGCTTCCTCCAGCTGGGCCACGGGCTCCTTGGTGCTGCATCGGAGGAGCAAAATAACCTCGTTAAAGCTGCGTCCATCAAGGAGGGTGTCTGTAGCAGCACCCAGCAGGACCCTTCCGCTGTGTGTTGCGTGAATGAGGACGATGCTTCCCACCCCAAGGCAGGTGGAGGGGGAACGTAGGAGGTAGAGCGGCGTGGCCGCTGTCGTGCCGGGGGCCTCAGGAGAGCAGCATTGCTCTGGGTCTTCTGGGGCTCCTGAATTTAGTCGTCCTGGGTGAATAAGATTGGGGTAAAATGCTTCGGAGAGCCCCTTTCCCCCCAGCAGCTGGTGCAGGGGGGCTGAGCAGTGCAGAGCTCCCCACATCTCCATCTCGCTGAGCCTGGCCAGCGCAGCCCGCGAGGTGAGAGGTGCGGGAGGGATCGCTGGTGGCACGTGTTCTGCTTTCGCCGTTAGCAGGGGCTTCGGAGAGGAGATCTCCCACCGCCCCTTGGCTGGGGGGGCTGAGGCAGGAGGCTCTGCAGCAGGGCAGGGGGCGGATGGCGTGGGAGCCCTTGCGCCCTGGGGTGGCAGATCCAGGGTCTCCGGGAGGGTGTGGGTTTGTGCCGCCGCAAAGGCTTGTCCTCAAAACCGAGGAGCCCGAACTAGGTGTGGGTGAGCTCTGGGTGCTGCCCTCCAACACCCAGATGCCATTTTGCTACCAGATCCTTACAAATGCTTTCAACCCCTCGAATCCAGTTTGCAAGACCAGCTTAAAATAACTTTGGCAAGAAGATAGGGTAAAATTTGAGCCACCACAAGGTCAGGGGCTTTTTGTCTTCCTTGTTTTGTTGCTGCTAATCTTGCATCCTGCTTTTTCTGAGGGCTGGTGCTGCTCCTGGGAGCTGCTGATCCGCTCAGCTGGGACATCAGTGAGTGCCGGGACATTTTTCCCAGCCTGGAAGGGGGCTTTGTGGGAATTGCTGGAGCAGGGGGAGCAAACACCCGCGCTCGGCTCCCGGCTCCGCGCCACGCAGCGAGCACTTGCTGCCATCTCCCTACTCGTTTTTGCTTGCCGGGTGGAGGGTGTTTAGCAAGGGCAGAGTATTTGCAACTCGCCATAATATCTCTAAACAATCAGATCTGTCCAAACGAGATGATCGAGGCTGTTGGCTCCGAATCTGACACCCCCTCCCCTGCTCCTGTGTGCCAGAAATCTGCCTGCCTTACTGTCGGGAGAGGGGACCCTGCCCCATCTGTCCCTTTGCCCAGTTCAAGCTGGACAAAGACGCGTGTAGAAAGAGATGGGGTAACGCAAGAGCTGCTCTGCAGTCCCTGAACCGTTTCCTTTGCTCTCCTTAAAACTGGAGCCAGGCAGCAGCGTTGGACCCTGCCCAAGGGCTGAGCTTGGGGGAATTCACCTTCAGCAGGGCTGTGCCAGCGGCGGTCGCGTCCCAGGGCTGGCAGGCAGCCCTGCCTCGTCGCCCTTGGTTAGCCCAGAGGGGCCGCACACAGTGCAGGGTGCTGAGCACCCAGCTTTGGCGGCTGTTTGGAGCCTCGCTCGGCCTCTCGTCACCCTGCTCAAGGTGCTGGGTTGCTTCAAGTCTGGTCCTGCCGCTGGGGAGGTTGAGGTGTCGGCATGGGGAGCGAGGGTTGCGCCTTAATTCTCCAGCTCAGGCTGGAGGAGGCGGCGGCAGTTTGCTTTTTGGAGGCTGCTGTTGGCACTGCAGGGCTTAAAGGAGCGGGGGAGATGGGTGGCCGTCTCCGTCTCTGGAATTAGTGGGGTTTTGGATGGCTGAAACACCCGCTGCAGTACCCGGGGGCTCTGGGAAACCGGGAAGCCGCAGGAAAGCAGCAGGCATGATTCATGTCTCCAAGCCGGCTGCAGAAATTCCCTGGTAGGCTTCAAGTTTGCTTTCCAGGCACTTCTGCAGAGCAGGGCTGGCTGACTGCGAGCCAGGTCGGTGAAATCGGAGGGACTGCAGTAAATCCTCCTTCCTCCCTCTCTTGCAGGACGGGATCTGCAGTGAGGCGCAGAGAGCTGCTGCGGCGCAGCCTGGGAGCTCCCGCTGTTCGCTGGAGAGCCATCGACCTAGGGGGGGAAAAAAGGCTCTGAATAAATCCCAGGTAACTGAAGCAGGGAGGAGTGTCGTGTCTTACACGAGGCTGCCCGGGAAGCGGTTTGCTCACGGGGCAGCCTCGGCAGGGCTGGGGTGGCACGGTGGCAGACTTGCCCCCTCTGTAACAGCATCGGGACCGTGCTGCCAACACCCAAAGCGAGCCCCGAACTGATGCAAACTCTTTCTCTCTTACTGCCCGCCAGGCTGGCTCTGGCTGTGTGCTCTGCCCCGCAGGCTCAGCCCCCAGATTTTATCCAGATTTTCTTTTTATCCCTGTTGGAGATCGCTATCCAGCTTGGACAGGGAACAGAGGACACAGTTCCTCTGGCCACATCTTGTGTACTTGCAGGGGATTGCTGCATTTGGCTTTCAAGACGCTCATTTACATTTTAAAACCATTTGCAAGCTCTTTTTTTTTTTTTTTTAACTTGGCTTTGCTTTCTGTGCTCCTGCCCCTCCAAACCAGCAAGGCCACTGCGGGCTTTCAAGGACGATCCTCCGGTTTCTTTGCTGTTGAAGGAAAGATGGGTGAAAACAGCCGTAAAAGACAAATCCCCACTGACCTTTAAGAAGGGCTATCTGCTGCCTGCACGTCGGCCTTCCTCAGCCTGCCAAGCTGTAAATCTGCCCTAAACTGCCTGAATTATATCATATAGCCCCAAGCGCAGGGCGGAAACCTCGTGCCCTTTGAATTTAAAGCAACACTGCTGGAGCAGGGATGGTTTCTGGAAGAGGCTGCTTTTGATCTTGCCGACGTGTTTGGTCAGGCGCTGGCAGACGCGTGCCCCCCTCGGCTGTGCTCTCCCCTTGCTCCGGTGTTGGTCTGAGCCTTGCGTTTTGCTCGGTTCCTCTTCCCATCCCAGAGCTGTTCCCTGCGTAGGTGTGAGGGAGGGCTGGCGGTGGATTTTCCCTAGAAAAGTGTTTCTCAGATGGGGAGACGCAAAACCAGGGGAGATCACTGAGCCCTTGCGGCGGGGACGAGGGCTGCCCAGCTCCGTGTGGGATGGGGCAAGCAAAGGGGCTGCTGCTGCTGGTGAGAGAAGCGAGTCGGGGCTGGAGCCTGAGCAGGGGTGAACGCTGGCGTCTTCAGCGACTGCTTTCCTCCTCCTCCTCCTCCACATCCTCGTTAGCGAACCAGCTGATTCCCCACTCATCGGCAGAGCCCGCGGTGCGCTGGCGTGGCTGCAAGGCGCTCGCCCTCCCCGGGGGAACGGGCTCGTCCGGCAGTGCGGGAGCCGAGGGCTTCTCTGGGCACTTCATCTCCTTGTGACTCTTCCCATGAGATCCCAAGCTCTTTTGCTGCCCTCGTTTTTCCTTCCCAGAGCTCTCCATAGCGACCTCCGCAAGGAAACTATCAACCCTCAACCCCTCTGGTCTGCTTCTCTTCCCAGGGACGTGCCGCTAGCTGGACACCACCATGACGGACTCGAAGTACTTCACCACCACGAAGAAAGGTAAGAGAGGGAGCGGGAGGGTCACACAGTTTTTCCCCAAATAATCAGGCTTTGCTTGCAGCAGGGCTGTCCCTGCAGCGGGAAGCGGGCGGAGGTGCCAGCTCTAGTGGGAATGCCCTGAGCCCATGCGGGATGCTGTGGCTGACACCCTGCTCCTCGCTCCGACACAGCTGGGGTGGCTCTTGGGCTGCCATGGGGTCAGAGCACCTTGTCCCCAGCCCCCTGAACCCAGACAAGGCTGTTGGCAGCTGCGCTATTGGCTTTAGCAGCTCAGGAGTGGCTGCGGGACATGGCCCCTGCCCCAGGCTCCCTTGGGCTGGGACAGAAGTGCTCGGGGTGTTTGACTTAAGCACTTTCCAGACCAAGGAATTAATGTGGAGGAAAATCATGTGGCATCTTCCTCTTCGATCTGCCTGCCCGGGAGTGAATAAAGAGCTCAGCCTGGCTTCGCGAGGGCAGGAGACGATGCCCTTCAGCTGGGCCTGGAGCCACTGGTCGCCCTCAGTGAGGCGCTGGGCTTGGGGGATTGCTGCCACATGCAGAGTGGGATTTGGGAGCCACCGTCCCTTGTGCGGGCTTGAGGAGCAGTTCCCAAAATCCACCTGCATTCGCTGCTGCGGGTGCCTGCCGTCATCTGGGCTGCAGTGGGCTCCCCAGGTAGGGGAGGGCCTCCCAACCGCTGTGTGTGGGGCTGGGGCTTGGGCTTCGCTGTGCGATAACTGCCCCACAGCCAAAAATACCTGCCGAATAAACCCCGTGTCCTGTGCTTGAGGTGCGGGGTGCTCGTGCTCATCGCTCCTGCAGCATCTCCCATCCCTAAATCCATCTTGGGGCTCTCCTGAGGCTGGAGAAGCTGCAGGGACGCACCAGCATGTTTGTGTCTGTTTCCGTGGATGAGAGCTGAGCCCCCAGAGCGGCCCCGGCCCTCGGCGAGACATTTGGGAAGTTAAATCCCCTTTTCCAGCTCCTGGCACCCCGGAGCAGCCAGGAGGTGTGCTCGCCCTCCCCTGGGAGCAGCACCCAGCACAGGAGTGGGTGCCCTGTCCCCTAACCCCCTTTTCCCCTTCCTCCAGGGGAGATATTTGAGCTGAAAGCCGAACTGAACAGTGACAAGAAGGAGAAGAAGAAGGAGGCCGTGAAGAAGGTGATAGCATCCATGACTGTCGGCAAAGATGTCAGGTGCGTGGCGGTGCTGTGGTGGGGATGCCTGAGCCAAACGGCGCCGGCAGGGTGCCCAGGTGGCTTGGGGGCTTCTCTTTTCCCCTGGTGCCTCCGAGGGGTTTTCGTGCTGGCTTTCATCTCAGGTGAGGACTGAGCAAACTCCTGGCCACAGCTATACCTCCTGCTACGGGAGGAAAATGTTTGTGTAAGCGTGGCCATCTGGCAGGCGGGGGCTTGCCTGGCTTTGGTAGTAATCTAGCTAAAAGAGGATTGGTCTGGCTACCAGCTAAGTTTGTTGGGATTATTGCTGCTTTCTTCAAGTGTTACTAAAAACAAGCAGAAACCTCCTCCGAGCCTTTATGGCAGAGGGTCGGTGTCTCTGCCTCAGTGTCAATAAGCTTTTTGCAGCCGCTCCAGTCCAAAAGGTCGGGCGGCTGCTTTTCCCCCTTCTCCTTTATCCGGCTGACCGAGCAGCACGTGGCCGCTCCAGGTCCTCCTCCCTGCACGGACCTGTCCCTGCACACCCTTGGCATTACACACAACGTCAGCGCTTTGCTTTTCATGGTGTATTTGAGAGTAGATGGAGGAAAACCACAGTATGAGCTCTCTATTTGGAAAACTGGTGCGTCCTCCGCTCCCAGAGCGCTCGCAGCAGCAGGTGGTGCTCTGTCTTGGGGCCACCGTGGAAAAGGTGACACCGGACATGGCAGGGACTTGCCTGAGGCTGGTCAGTGCTCGGCAGAAGCTACATCGATTGGAAAGGAAATATCGGCTGTGGCAGCCCATTTATTTGGTGTGTGTGTATTTTAGGCTGCAAGAAAGCAGTTTGCTAAGTTCACCCCTCCCTGGGAGGTGCCAGGACAGCTTGGTTTAGCTTGGGGTGAGAGCAGCTGAGGTGGGCGCCAGCTCTGCCGGCAGCAGGAGCTCTGCGAGAGAACTAGCAGCGAACTGGGTTTGATCCTCGAAGCGATGGTTGGGTTTGCAGTGGCAGAGAAGCTTCCTGGAGCCAAGGGACATCTGTGAGGGTGGGATAACTCCTCTGTTAGCCCTCTGATCTTGATTGCTTCTCCTAAGGTTGTTTAATAGTCTAATTGGGCTGTCTTCATCGTCTGTGGTGAGACAGCATCTGGCATCCCACAGCTTTAGGGTGTTTAGTACTCGCTGGGTTCAGGTTTGGGAAGGGGAAGCCCCCAGCTCCACGCAGGCAGCTTGGCAGCTCCGCTCTGTCCTAGCAGAGCATTCCTCTGCTGCAGGGCTCGCCTCGGGGAGCGGGGCTGTTCCTTACACCCGGTCCTCTAATGTGATGCTTCTAGCGTAGGACATGGAGCGAGCGCTCAGCAGTTTGCAGCAGGACGGGTTTAATGTCTGCAAAAGCAGAGGATGGTTTTGGTAGGGCTGTGCAGAAGGCGAGGGGGGAACGGCTCATGTCCTGCGTCCTCTCGCAGGCGCCAGAGGCTTTTGTACCATCCCATGACGGCTGGGTGGTGTTGCACCTTCTCCCGGGGCAGTGGAGACGCGCTGGAGCTGGGATACGACAGAGCCGTGTGGGAGAGCTCAATTTCTGTCCATTAGGGGCCGTTTTGAGCTGCTCTTGGTGCAGATCTGTAAAGAAAAACCCACTGGGGATGGGTGATTTAGCCACATCTGCTGCAGGGTGGGCTCAGGTCGTGGGAGACCCTGGGGTCTTCGGGCTTCAGGAGTGGGTCGAGCCATGGGAAGGGGATGGCCACATGCCTGGGGAAGCGTGGGGTCTCATAGGCAGCGGTGTCTCCTTCCCCCGCCTCAGCAGCGTGGCCGTATCCTGCCTTCACAGAGGTGCTTTGTGTTTCAGCGCTCTCTTCCCAGACGTGGTGAACTGCATGCAGACAGACAACCTGGAGCTGAAGAAGCTGGTCTACCTCTACCTGATGAACTACGCCAAGAGCCAGCCGGACATGGCCATCATGGCAGTCAACACCTTCGTGAAGGTGAGAGGAGAGGGCTGCGCGCCTGAGAGCTGCACACTGCAGCAGGTTGATTCAACCTGCTACGTGCATCCCCGCTTTCATGCGAGGCCACCACACTAAGCTGCTATGTACCCCGCTCCAAAGAAAGGAGCATGGGCAGGTTTCCAAAGCCGCTCTCCTAGGGAGCAGGGGCTCCCCTTGCTCTAGATAACTGAGCAAATTTGTCCAGTAATGCAGAAGAAAATAATTTTCTTGGCAGCCGTACTGTGCCAATTGCTCTGTCAGTGGCAGCTTCAGTTGTGGGCAGCTCCCATGATCGAGCTGCCGTCATGTGAGCTTACACACTGAAGTCTCTGCAGCTGAGAAAGCCTTCGTGATCTTCCAGTTGGAGTTGGGAACTGAAGAGCATGTTTGTTAGGAGCCAAGATATTGCCAAAGCACTTTGTGAAAAGGCTTGGTGGGCATTAGAGGGAGTTTTGGTTTTTTAGGAAGGAAAAAAACCACACCATAAACCCGATAGATGCATTTCCCAGGTCAGGTGGCCGTTCTGCAGGGTGGCAGCTGACTTCAGATACTTGGTGTAAGTGACTAAGACATCAGGTTCCTGGAGGTGTGTTTGGAGTGATGGTGTTAAAACTCTGTGGGTGCCAGATTGCAGAACAAGAGATCAAACCTCTTTCTTGGGTGACTTATTCTTTAGAGCTGAGTGTTAAAACCTCTAGACTTCAGGTGCCCAAACGAGACTGGAGGTCCCGAAGCCACCACTGATGCCTGTGATTCAAGGGGAAGAGGCCCTGGAAATCTCACCTCCCTCTCTCATCCCTGCAGGACTGCGAGGACCCAAACCCTCTGATCCGGGCTCTGGCTGTGCGGACCATGGGCTGCATCCGCGTGGACAAGATAACGGAGTATCTCTGTGAGCCCCTGCGGAAGTGCCTGAAGGACGAGGACCCGTACGTGCGCAAGACGGCAGCTGTCTGCGTGGCGAAGCTCCACGACATCAACGCTCAGCTGGTGGAGGACCAGGGCTTCCTGGACACCCTTAAGGACCTCATCTCGGACTCCAACCCCATGGTGATTGTTTTTTGCCTTCTCCGTCCTCTCTTCTCTTCATCTGAATGGCAGTAAATGCTCTCCCTTCATCTTTACATGCTGACTCCTTTCCTCCCGTGCTCCCCTTCACTCTCTTTTTGGTGCTTAGCAGACTGCTTTTGGGGACAGCTGTTTCTGAGGGCTGCAGGCTGTGTTCCTTGTCCTGTAACCCTGGCTCCTGGATGGAAGATTTCCCTGATTCCTTGTCAGTGTGTTATTAGTCTGTTCCCAGTGGGGAGGAGGCTGCCCCAGCCAGCTCGGAGCAGGGGGATGGTGGCAGAGGGGAGCTGATGCTTGGCTCTGGTACCATGTAGCTGGCGGCTTTGGCCTCTGGTGAGGGTTTCCTAGCAGCTGGGCTTTGGCCAGCATTAGTCTCCCTGCCTTTCCCCAGGCGTGAGAAACTTGAAAGCCTGCTTTCCACAGGGTTTCTCTTCTCCCAGCCTTTGCTGCTCTTCAGATCTTGCCACAGGCGTAGCAGTGAGCCCAGGAGCTGCCGCAGAAAGTGATGGGGCTCCACAGAGCAGCCTGACTGCCTGGGGAAGGGGAGCAAGAGCGGCCTTCTCCGTGCTGGGCACGGGGCCAAGGCTGACTCTGGCTGAACATGTGCGAACCGTTGGAGATGTGGCGTGGGTGGTGGGACTGTGCTGGCGGTGATTGCTCATCTCCTGAGGATCAGCTGGTGGGGAGGAGAAGCTGGTGCCCAGATGTCGCTGGGATGCAAGGTGCCGATACCGAGGATGCAGCTCGTCCGCTTGCACCAGCTTTCCCCCAGGCTGCTGAACCGCATTTGGTGTCACCTAACGCTTGCTGTCACCTAACACATGCCCTGTCCCCTCTGGCAGGTAGTGGCCAACGCAGTAGCGGCTCTTTCAGAAATAGCAGAGTCTCACCCGAGTAGTAACCTCCTGGACCTCAACCCCCAGTCCATCAACAAGCTGCTCACGGCCTTGAACGAGTGCACCGAGTGGGGCCAGATCTTCATCCTGGACTGCCTGGCAAACTACATGCCTAAGGATGACCGGGAAGCTCAGAGGTGAGGGAGGCTCTGGGTGCTGCTGGGGCTGTGATGGCTTCAGGGCACCACGGACCGACCGGAATGGGGCTGGAAAGGGGAGGAGGACAGGCAGGTATCGACATTGCCCGTTCTCCAAATATCTTCATCCTGCTGACCCTTGGCATCCCACTGCGGGAGGTGGGACAGCAGGCATCTGCCAGCCACCGTGCCTTGGGCACAGCCACCTGGGGACTGCCCTGGTCCCGTAGTGAGCCCTGTCCCCTTGCCGGCACGGGGGTTGTGCTCCTTGAGCTGCTTCAAAATGTGGCCTTACCCTGCCGCAGGGGAGGACAGGCATTAGGGAGCTCAGAAAGGGCATCGCTGCAATAGGGTTTTGTAAAGGCTGGGAAATAACCATCATCGGGGCATTTAAGAGGCAGTTCAGCATCTCTTGGGAAGACCTTACGTGCTGCTCAGCTGTCCTGCTGCAAACTCTGCCACTGCTTTGTTCTTCTTCGTCGGTACTGGCAGCAATGTTTAAGCAGGGAGACGGGTTGTGATCATTTTCTTTCCTGTCTCCTTCCCCCTCGCCCCCGACACCTCCAGCATTTGCGAGCGGGTGACGCCCCGGCTGTCCCACGCCAACTCGGCGGTGGTGCTTTCGGCCGTGAAGGTGCTGATGAAGTTCATGGAGATGCTGTCGAAGGACCTGGATTATTATGGCACGTTGCTAAAGAAGCTGGCCCCGCCGCTGGTCACCCTGCTCTCCGCGGAGCCCGAGCTGCAGTACGTGGCTCTCCGCAACATCAACCTCATCGTGCAGAAGAGGTGGGTGCCCCGGCGCGGCAGCAGGGACAGCCCGGCTCGGGCTTTCCCTCTTCCCTACGGGCACTGCTTCCCAATGCTTCAAACCCTCTGACTGCAACGGTGTCGGGCCTTTGCCGGCACAACCCATTGTATGAGGTTTTTTCCTTCTCTATTATTTAAAATCCAAGGGCTGAGCACAGAGAATCATGGGAGTTAACAGGCAGGGAGCTAAGCTGGGATCTCCAGGAGGGGTTTATTTTAATTTATTGTTTATTTGGAGCAGCAAAGGATGGAAAGGCAAAAAGCTGAGTCTTTCGTTTAGTCATTAAATGTCTAGTGAGGAATTTTCGTGAGATCAGCTTGTTTCTATGTAATCATCCTCTTTGAATAAGTGCTGAGAGTCCTTTTGTCCCTTTGCTGATCTAAAATTGCTGGTGGGCAGGAGGTGTCTGAGGCCCCACACGTGGCAGAACTGGCCAGCTGGAGAGCCACACTCCGCAGTGACAGCCGCAGTCAGATGATTTGTTGTCCCACCAGTTATCGCCGTAGTTGTCTATTAAAAATAGCAGCAACTTCTGGGAGAAGTGGAAAGCAATTAGTGTCCCTGGGAGCGGGAATGTGGAAGGCAGGTTGGCTCCTTGGAGCTGGACCTGGCCTGTCCCTTGCCCAGCTTAGAGGATGATCTGGTGAGAAAGGTCCAGCCTAGCCCTGGGGTCTGGGTTTGCATCCCTGCTGCCACAAGACGTCCCTTCCAACCTTGGCAAGACAAACATCCCCTGTTGCCTTGCGTCTGGGCTTTGTTTGCGGCAAGGTTGTGCTCTGTCCCCTGCGCGCCAGCAAAGGGGAGCCAAGGGACAGAGTCCTGGGGGGGAATAATCACGGTATCTTGGATTCCTTGGCATTGAACGGGCCCCCAAAACCTTGTGCTTGTGGCCAAGGAGTCTCGTCCTCCTGGCCCAGAGCTGCTCGCTGTCCGGCTCCGGGTTTCCCCAGCTTTTATCCTCGGTGTCCTCAAGCCTTCACCATCCCAGCTCCAGGAGTGATGATTCATGCTCGTAGCTGGCTAACGGAGTCACAAATTTGCACGGACTCGGGGCGTTAGCTGGCTGCAGGGTCAGGCGAATGATCCCCATCCGTCTCCTGACCGGCGTGCAGCTTTCTGGGGAGGACAGCTCCCTTTCTGTGTTGCTTTGCCTGCTGGTCACTGCCAGGGTCAGAGCCTGGAGGTGAGAGCAGAGCTCAGATCTCGCTTCTGCCACTAGAGAAATCATCAGATAGCAGTACTGGGTGTCCAGAAAGCTCTGGAGAAAACCATGGTTTCTAGAATATTTCTGATGTCTCTCTTTGTGGTCAAAGTGAAGGAGCGTGCATATCCCTTAATCGCTGCCTCTCGTTGTCCTCCAGGCCCGAGATCCTGAAACACGAGATGAAGGTGTTCTTTGTGAAGTACAACGATCCCATCTACGTCAAACTGGAGAAGCTGGACATCATGATCCGCCTGGCTTCCCAGGCCAATATTGCTCAGGTCAGAGTCTGCCTGACACTGCTGGGTGGGCACCAATGGGGGTGTGCAGGGGTCTTCAGCCCTGCGGGGAGGGGATTTGCCCGAGAAATCCTAGACCCAGCTTTGCAGGGTGCTGATGGGAGCAGCTCTACCGTCTGCTTCTGCTGGGTTGCTACCCTGCTTTTCTGGTGGCTTTTCTTGCAGCTGGGCTCTCACTGTGTTGTCCCCTCCGTCAGGTGCTGGCGGAGCTGAAGGAGTACGCCACGGAGGTGGACGTGGACTTCGTCAGGAAGGCGGTTCGAGCCATTGGCCGCTGTGCCATCAAGGTGGAGGTGAGGGCTGGGCCACTTTGGGTCGCGATGGCAGCTGTGGCTCGACAAAGCATCGCTCTCCAGCACGTGTTGGATGAGCTGGAGGTCATCCCGCCCCAGGAGTTAGCACTGCCCCGACAAGCTAGAGCCTTTGTGGGCCTGGGGATGAGCCACAGTTGTTCCACGGGGCATGTACGGGGCGTAAGGAGGGTGTTTCATCCCCTTCCCGTTTGCCGCTGGAGCTGTTTTAGGATCCCTGCCCTCCCCGTGCTCCGTTGCAGACCCAGCTGCCTGCAGCTGTGCCTCATGTGTTAATGCAGCAGATGATACGAGTGGCTTGTTCGGGGACCTAAGGGAGGTAATCCCTTACCGAGGGGCCAGGAGGCTTTTCTTCCCCTCGGGGATAATTGAAAACCTTTGCTGTGGCTCTGTGTGGCCCAGGTACAGGCAAGGTCAAACGGCTTTCAGCCAGCTGATATTGCACTGGATTTACCGCAGAGCATCCTCAATCACGTGAGACAAACAGCTCGACACCAGCGAGCCGGGCGCTGGCGAGAGGCAGGAGGAGACGCGCTGGAGCTGGCTCAGGCTTTGCCTCCCACCAGGAGCTGAGCTGGCCCAGCTCTGCCGCTAGAGCGATCCCTCCCCTCCGCAGCGAAGCCAGCCTCTCCCGGGGGATTTATTGCCATGACATTAGCTGTTTTTCCCTATTAACGCTGAGCTGTGTGGCTGTGCAGATCCCAGCTAAGGCGAGATGCTGCTGCCCTGGCAAGCCGAGGTCTGGGCTCGCTGCTGTGCTCCTGCACCCAGCGGCCTGAAATGCATCCCGTGGGAGCAGGGAGCAAGCGGTGTTGGGGGAGAGAAGGCTCTGGGAGCGTGCAGGGGGGATGAGGAGGAGCCAGACCTGGATTAAAGGGGCAGGAAGGGGAGACCACACTTGTGCATCCTCCGTTCTGGTTGGGGTTGGGTTGGGGGAAGTATGGAGGGGATAAAGCAGCAAGGAGGGGGGGTGAGAAGGGCAGCGGGGGCTTTGGATGGGGATGTAAAAGCATCGCTGCTGACTGACCAAGTCCCTCCGACAGCAATCGGCCGAGCGCTGTGTCAGCACCCTGCTCGACCTCATCCAGACCAAAGTCAACTATGTGGTGCAGGAGGCCATCGTTGTCATCAAGGACATCTTCCGCAAGTACCCTAACAAGTGCGT
Organism: Platalea leucorodia; assembly: GCF_965183815.1. Classification (NCBI taxonomy): domain Eukaryota; kingdom Metazoa; phylum Chordata; class Aves; order Pelecaniformes; family Threskiornithidae; genus Platalea; species Platalea leucorodia. Next base: position 13,189,656 of record NC_138834.1, read on the forward strand.
GGCAGTGAACGCTCCCGGTCCTAGATGGGTGCTTTCTGCCCCTCTGCGCTTGGGGGGGCCCTACAAAGACCCAGGCGTGGGCGAGGGCCGGGCTGCTGCTCCCTCCTGGTGCGATGGTGGGTGTGAAGTCACCTGGAGCCTCCCTGCAGCGAAGGTGGCTTTGGGTTTTTTGCTGCTGGGGGTTGTGATCACCAGTCAGTGCTGCCCCAAGAGTTAAGCTGGGGGCAGGAAAGCCATCCCCAGCTCCACGGTGGCCATCCCAGATCCAGAGACCCAAACAGACAAAGCTGTCGGAGACTTTGAGGCCCCTCGTGTCGGCATGAACAGTCTCTGGCTCTTAATTTGACATTCCTGATGCCGGAGCGAGGGTGGCGGGAGGAGAGGGGAGTGTTCCAGCTGAGCCAGGATGAACGGGCGGCTGTGTGATCAGGAAGTTCGTGTACGAATAGTGGTAATAAATACTAATGAACTGAATTAGCAATGGACTAATCTGCACAAATAACCAGTGACTCAGGGCTGCTGCAGAGAGGACAGAGGTCAGATGAGTGGGGCTGGGAAGTTAATTCAGAGGCAGGGCTGGCGAGCAGAGGAACAGGCTGGAGAGGGATCGGCACAGACAGTGTCATGCCATGCCACAGCCCTGGGCAGAGGGGACAGCCCCAGGCAGGTGGCAGGGGCTCTTGTGGGTGCCCTCAGCGATGTTCTGGTTCTGCTGAGGGTGATGGGACGTGGTTTGGAGCTAGAGTGGAGCTGGGATTCGGGTTTCTTGCTTCTGGTGAACGCGTGTCCTCTCCTCGGGAAGGTACGAGAGTGTGATCGCCACCCTCTGCGAGAACCTTGACTCTCTGGATGAGCCCGAGGCCCGGGCTGCCATGATCTGGATTGTGGGAGAATATGCCGAGCGGATCGACAACGCCGATGAGCTGCTGGAGAGCTTCCTGGAGGGCTTCCACGATGAGAGCACCCAGGTGCGGTGGGACGGGGGGACAGCCCCCCACGCGATGGGGGGGTTCTGGCCACCAGCAGGACCAGCTGGTTGAGGGGTGACACCGTGACAAAGCTTGTGCTAATCGGAGTGTAATGAAGCAATTTGCTCTAGCAGGGTGCTCTTGCAGGTGCTCGGGGCAGTGGTGTCCCCCCAGCAGCTTTGGGTGTAGAACGTGGCCCGTGAAATGCCACCACGGTGGTGTCCCAAGCGCCTTTCCTCCTTAATAGCTGGGAAGGACCCACTGGTTGTTCCTCTGTGCCAGGACAGGGTCAGCCCTTTGGAGCTGGAAAATGGAGTCAGACGGCTGAAACGAGCAGAGGGACGCGCCTGCCCCTTCTGCCAGGGCAGCTGAGGCCAGTGGTTTCGCCTGTGGAAATTTTGGGAGGTTTCCATCTATGGAAACTTCCTACAACCCCCTGTGCAAAACACCATGAAGCTAAGTCATGGTGAACAGGGGAAAGTCTATAAATGCAAAATAGCAAAGGCAGCGATCCTGGCTGCCCTGTCTCAGGTCTAAAGGAACCGTCGGAGGTGAATCGCTGCTGCTTATCCTCGGGAAAGTCAGAGGATGCTTTGGCCTTCGTCCTTGTGGGACCGGGTTACGCGGTCTTGCCCAGTAACCTCTGTGTCAACCTGTGGCTCTGACGGTGTGGTAATCGGCTTGAAACGGGCTGGGAGCCATGCGGGCTGCCCTGACACTTCGGCACTTAAGCGGTCACCGTGTGTTTGGTCCCTTGAAAGGCAGGTTGGGGTTACATCCTGGCAGCACGTAAGGGAAAAATTCACATGTTCTTGCATAAAAATGGTGTGAGCTGCCTCTCTGTCTCCCTGTAAGCCTGTTTGTCTGTCCGCAGGTTCAGCTGCAGCTGCTGACGGCCATTGTGAAGCTGTTTCTGAAGAAGCCCACCGAGACGCAGGAGCTGGTGCAGCAGGTGCTGAGCCTGGCCACGCAGGTGAGAGAAGAGCTTCCCACGGGCTTCGTCTTCCCCGCCAAAGCAGCGGGAATGGCTTGGTAATGCAGTGCCCATGACAGGAGGCAGATAATTGGAGCTTAATTCTGGAAAAGCTGGCAGTTAAAGTCCTGGAGAGGAAGGACATAGTCACCCATAGCAGAGGAGGCATCTTGTGCTGTTTCCCTGCTAAGGCTGGTGTAGCAAAGCCTCTGTACACCAGAGGTGTGACATAAATAGCTTTAACTTTTATCCCCGTGATCCCTCTAATACTACAGCAAGACTTAGATAGGGCCAAGATGCTCTGAGTTGCTCTGTGGTAGCTGCAGCTTTCCCTGCCCGATGGCTTCCGCACTAACCCCTGTGCTTCCCGAAGGACTCCGACAACCCCGACCTGCGGGACCGCGGCTACATCTACTGGCGCCTGCTCTCCACCGACCCCGTGGCTGCCAAGGAGGTGGTGCTGGCGGAGAAACCCCTCATCTCCGAAGAGACGGATCTGATCGAGCCAACGCTCCTGGATGAGCTGATCTGCTACATCGGGACACTGGCCTCTGTCTATCACAAACCTCCCAGCGCCTTCGTGGAGGGGAGCAGAGGGGTTGTGCACAAGAGCTTGCCCCCACGAACGGGCTCGTGAGTACCTCCGCTTCCCCAGGGTGACTCCCGGCTCCACGCAGGGACTTCCAGGGCTGGATCCATGCGATGGGCAGGTCGGATGCTGAGCCACGCGGCTGTGGGGCTGCCGCGGCCACACACAGCACTGTGCAGAGCTGGCTGTGTCCGTTGAGCTCAGAGCTGAGCTGAGGCCCCCCTTCCGAAGGGGAGGTTCCCCTGTAGGAGCAGGGCTGTATGGATTCAATACTGTCCTTACAAGGCTGAAGGAGTGACCTTAGACCTAAGTGGAAGGTGATGTCAGTGAGAACTTGTTGAAGTGTTGGGAGCCATGCTAGGACAGGGTGTCTCTTCGAACGCTTGCTGCGAAGCCCAGCTGGGTGACCCGCAGCCCTCATGTCTCCAGCGGGACCTGTTGGCTCAGCCAGAGCTCCTCAGCATCTCATGTCTCTCCCTCACCCTTCCTTTAGGAGCGAGAGCGCCGAGAGCCCTGACACAGCCCCCTCAGGGGTGCAGGCAGCGGAGCAGCCGGCCGTCATCCCCACTCAGGGCGACCTGCTGGGTGACCTGCTGAACCTGGATCTGGGTCCCCCGGTGAGCGGCCCTCCCATCGCCACCTCCTCCGTGCAGATGGGCGCCGTGGACCTCCTCGGAGGTGGCTTGGACAGCCTGGTACGTTACAGCCCCGCATGCTCCTTCCCCAATGCCCAGCTGCCCTGGCAGCATCGTGCTGGGCTTGATGCTGGCTCTGGTCTGGAGCTCCTGGGGACGGGATGGGCTTGTCCACCCGGAGACACCTGGGCTAGTGCTTTCCTTCTACAGCTGGTGAAGATGGAGGGGCACTGCACCCTGATTTATCTTGTCCTCGTCAGATGGCTGGAGTGGGGCAGGGGGTTAGTGCTCCTGAGTGCCTTTTCTCTCGGTACATGAGGTCTGTGTAGGTGCTCCCGCTGTCCACGCTGTGCTGCAGGGGTGACTCCTCTTCCTGGGTCCCCTCTGAACCCCAGTGAACCCCCAGAGACGCCCATTAAACCGTGCTGTGGGGTTGAGACGTGTCCGCTCCCAGCCCGCAACTATCTCCTGCGCTGGGAGATCTGGAGGTGACAGCTTGTCCTCCTGGGAATGCAAACCAAGGAGCAGTTTGGTCACAGGGTGAGGAGGGATGGAAACCGCTGCCTGGTTGGGACTGCCTGCCCTGCAGGTGCCGGTGATGATCCGGGCTTCCTGAAGGAAAAAAAGAGTTTAGAGTTTTCTCCCCTGCTCGTAAAAGCCAGCAGGGATCCCCAAGGGATGGCAGCATTGCTGTCTCTTCGCCTGCTGCCTCTCCTGGTCTGTAATCCCTCAAGTGCCGCCCTGGCTCTTTGTGGGCTTGTGGAGTTTGGTAAGGGGCCCGCGCTGAGTGCAGGGACGAGAGACCCTGGTCATGCTCTATCCCCGGGCTCCAGGGCAGCCATGGATGGACAGATGGACGGGTTGGCAGTGCGGCAGGACTAACCTCTCTTCCCTCCTCCCCTTCTCTTGTCTCTCTGTTTTTTGTCTCTTCTCTCCTGGCTTGTCTCTGCATGTGGCTGGCTCTTCTCTCCACCTTGCCTGCTTCTGCTTGGAGATGGGGGACGAGTCGGAAGGGGTATGGATCAGCCCTTTTCTTAGCCCTCTAGACCACGCGTGGCCCCGGTGCCCATGCCAGCCCCCTGGTGCCCCTGCTCCCCTCCCGCAGCCTGAGCCCTTGTGCTTGGTGCCCTGGTGACACCTCGCTTCCCTCTGGGGACAGCCAGGCCACAAACAGCTCCTGGTACGCCAGGTCTGGGACCAGTGAAGCGTCCCTGCCGACTCTGGGCCCTCGCTAGCCCACACTGATGCTTTTAGAGAGCGCCCGTGATACAGAGCATTTTGTGGGACTCCTGTGCCCTCGGCGCGCTGGCCCCTGCCCCTGCTGATGCCCCTTTCTTGTCTTTTGCAGCTGCGAAGCGATGTGGGAGGCAGCCCTGCTGTGAGTGTGCCCTCGCGCCCAAACCCCTCTCTCACCCTCTGCATCCTCCTCCTCCTCCTCCTCCTCCTCTTCCTCCTCTCCCGTGCCCCGTATAACCCACTCCCTTGTCCCCTGCAGATGGGCGGCGGCGGCAGCTTCGCACCAGCACCCAGCACCGCGATGCCCGCAAACCTGGGGGCACCCCTCGGCAGTGGCCTGGGAGACCTCTTCGACCTCACCGGTGGGGTGGGGACCCTGTCGGGATCCTACGTGGCACCCAAAACGGTGAGTGGAACAGCCGAGCCCCAGCCACCGGCTACTGGAGGAGCTCAGGGCTGTGGCATTAAGGGGGGCAGAGACCCCCTCGTGCCTGCTCCACGCTGCAGGGCCTCCCGGGGGGAGGTGGAAGACAAAGCCCCTTTTCCTGGCGTGGTAGCAAGCCGAGCGAGGGCGGTGGTCTGCAGATGGAGAGGACGTTACAGCGCTTGCCAGGGCGCGGGGATGTGGGGCAGAGGTGGTCTGCGTGTTTCCCCGGGTGGCACGGAGCCCTCGGCAGAGGGGAGAGCAGGGATCTGGCAGGTCACGGCTCTGATTTTGGGGCCGTGCTGTTTCCCTGTGTGTGGGGTGAGGTTTGGAAGACTCGGCAGCAGCATCCCACAGCCCTGGCTGGGGTGAGGGTGACTGTACCCGTGCCGACTGTGTGTCAGTAGCCATGAAATGCTCCTGGTTTACAAACACCCTGCACTGCTCTGCCAGGCTGGAGAGCACCAAAGGGTTTGCTTTGGGTAAAACCCTAAGGATTTCTTGTCTCCTTAACCCAGGTCTGGCTCCCTGCCATGAAGGCCAAAGGGCTGGAGATCTCCGGCACCTTCAGCCGGCAGGTGGGCTCCATCTCCATGGACCTCGTGCTAACGAACAAGGCTCTGCAGGTCATGTCTGACTTCGCCATCCAGTTCAACCGCAACAGGTGAGGTCCCCTCCGGTGAAGGTGCTGCCTGACACCTCCGAGCTCAGCCCTGGAGCGGCTGCCTGCGAAGAGTGGGAGGAAGGGGCTGTGAAATGGCTGCAAGGGCTGGGAACAGCCTCACATGATGACCCTTCTCTCTCTGATGGCTGTGGTGGTGATGATCATCAAACCAAAGCCTCTAAGAAGTTGACTGAAGAGGCTGTTCCTCTGGGGTCTGAACCCCGTCCCGTTATTTGTCCTCCTGGTGAACCGATGGCTCCATTTCCCTCAGAGGGCCCCAACAAAGGATGGCCCTGAGGGAATGAGGCAGGAACGCTAGAAATGGGTGTGAGTCTGTGTAGGAGGAAGGGGTGTGAGATTTTGGGGCTACCTGTTATTGCCCTAGGGCAGGCAGGGCAGGAGCCAGCCTGGTCCTGGACCGTGCAGGGGCAGCAAGATGAGCTGGGGCGTTGCTGGGGTCTGGGTAGAAGGCGGCAGGGAGTCCTGAGGTTGGCCCGGAGCGGGTGGGCAGTGCCTTCTGCCATCGTCTGCTGATGCCCTGCCCTCATGGGGTGTCCCCCAGCTTCGGCCTGGCCCCGGCAGCTCCTCTCCAGGTCCACGCACCCCTCGCTCCCAACCAGTCCGTGGAGATCTCCCTTCCACTGAACACCGTCGGCTCCGTCATGAAGATGGACCCCCTGAACAACCTGCAGGTGGGGAGCGCCCGGGCTTCTCCCCCCCTGGGGAGCTGGGGTTGGGGCAGGGGGTGCCCTGGGCTGGGTTTGCTCCCTCGGGAGGGAGGTGTCACAGCAGGAACCAGGCGAGAAGAAACGCTCAGCTCATCCCTCTACTGTCAGAGCTCAGTCTGACTCCGCTTTGACATCCAGCCCCACGCAGGCTGCTCCCTGCGCAGAAGAAGATCCTTGCTGACAGCGGCAGAGCCGAGCCTTGGCTGAGCATCTGCTCGCAGCATCCCAGCGTGGGGGGAGACGGCGGAGCTGTAGTTCCCAGGAGGGAGCAGGGAGAGCAGGCTAAGGGGGTGCAGCCCTGGCAGCTCCCCCATTTCCCTGATACGCTGGGGATGGGGCAGGCCTGGGAGCCTGCTGGCGTGCGGGGTGTGGATGCTGGCCTCTCCAGCTCCTTCGGGCAGCTGCCAGTCTCTTGCCTCTGATGCTTGCTGGGTGAGACCCGGCTCCCAAGGGATTGGTGGTGTACAGTGGGATGGGATGCGATGCTCGCTTTGGGAACAGCTTGCCTGCTGCAGGTCGGAGGAGGTGTTGACGTCCTTGTGTCTTTCCATCCCAGGTCGCGGTGAAAAACAACATCGACGTCTTCTACTTCAGCACCCTGTACCCGCTGCACATCCTCTTCGTGGAGGACGGGAAGATGGGTGAGTTGGAGTGCGGGTGGCTGTGGCTCCTGCAAGGTGCACTTCTGCCACCGGTCTGTGGGTGCCATCCCAGCCCCTCAAATCCTCCTCGCCATGTTCCCAGCCCTGGGGAAGGAGCAGGGAGCCATGGGGAGCCAGATGCCCCTGGCAGTCTGGAGCAGATGGGGACACTGCCATGCCAGCATGACCAAGCTGTGGCTACCTGAGATGGCCCGAGCCACTTTCTAACTCTTCACTGCCAGGGAGAGCTTCCCTCGCTGCTTATTTTGCCTTCTCTGGCACTCGCCAGCCTCTTCCCCGAGCCAGCGTAGCTTGCAACCCCCCCCAAAGCGGGAAGCTTTGCTGCAGCTGGGTGAGGCTGGTCCTGGGTGGCTGCTGGAGGGGGAGGGTGGCAGCGTGGCAGGGCGAGATCCCTTCAGCCGCCAGTGACGTGGCAGCGTGGCCCGTGTTGTACCCCCCTCGGGAGGTGGAGGGGGCGGCCGGTTCTGTGGCTTCACCGCGTCGGTTTTGTTCCTCGCTGCAGAGCGGCAGATGTTCCTGGCTACTTGGAAGGACATTCCCAATGAGAACGAGGCCCAGTTCCAGATCAAAGACTGTTCTCTCAATGCAGGTGGGTCCAAACCCTTCAGAAGGACCTGGCTTGGCTCAGAGCTGGCTGCTGGTGACCAGCTCTTCCCAGTTATCCCAGTCCAGGCTGCAGGGAGATGGGAGATCCTTCGCCCTGTGCCCACCCGGTATCTCTGTCTCCAGGAAGGAGCTGCTGCTTTGCTTGCTGTTGGCCAGCTGTAGAAACTTGGCAGTCTCAGAGATGCTCTGCCTGGTGGAGATGTCCCTGCCATCGGGGACAGTTGCTGTGCCCACCCTGGCATCAGTCTCGTTGCAGAGAAGCTGAACTAGATCGTGCAGCCCTGATGCTGCCCAGGCTCGCAGCAGCCTGTCCTGGCCAACCCACGGGCCGGGCAGCGGTCCCGTGCTTGCGGGCAGAGCAGGCAGCCGTGGGCAGGGGCTGGGGCCAGGCTCCCTGGTGCCTCCTCGCTCCACCAGCTCCTTCTCCGGGAGATCTGGTGCCAAGCGGGACGTGCAAACCCTGGGCAGGGACAGCCAAGTCCTTTCAGTCCTGCTGGCAGCAGCGAGCTGACCTTTGTGGAGCAAAGCTTGTGAATTGAGCTCTGGGCTGTTGCCTGCCCTCCCTGGGGAGGACCTGAGAGCCTGGGTGAATGGAGCCCTTCTCCTCGCTGCGTGGGGATGGCGGGTTTTGGATGTGCTGCATCACAGGGTGGGGAGAGAAAGGGGAGGAGAGGAGGAGATGGGGCAGGAGCAGGTCCAAAGGGAGCTGGTGTTCAGCCCGGTGCCCTGCCCCCAGCAGCCCCCGCAGCAGCTCTTTCCTCCTGCGCAGATGCTGTTAGCAGCAAGCTCCAAGGCAGCAACGTCTTCACCATTGCCAAGAGGAACGTGGAGGGCCAAGACATGCTCTACCAGTCCCTGAAGCTCACCAACGGCATCTGGGTGCTGGCAGAGCTCAGGATCCAGCCCGGCAATCCCAGCTTCACGGTATGCCCCTTCCCCTGCCTGCCTCCCAAACAGCCCCGAGACGGCTCCGAGCCGAGGCTGCTGCCCACCCTGCCTTCACCGCTCAGGGCTCGGGTCGGGCTGGATGGTCCCACAGCACGTCTGCGGTGGCAGGACCCCCCCGGCTGCTGTCGGTGCCAGCTCCCTGCCCTGTGGCAGTCCTGGCGTCCCTCTTGCATGGGGAGGGCAAGACACAGTCTAGTGCTGCCTGCCTGGGCTCTGCAGCAACACTCGGTCTCCGCTGAGCTGCCCTCCTGGCACCGCGGTGGCAGCAAAAGGAAAGAGAGTGGTCCCAGCCCACTGACACATCTCCCTTCAAATAAAAACCCCAACCCCTTCTTGGGGCATCCCTGGCTCTGCCCGTGCGCTGGGCAGCCCGACTGCAGCTGCAACCAGCCTTGGGGCAGAGCTCTGTCCCCGTGTCGGGCATGAGCCGTCCCCATGTCCCACTTTTCCCGGCCTGGCCCCTTCCCCACCTTCCTCGCAGCCTGTTTTCTTTGGGTTGGGACGAGCTGTGTCGCCTTGACTCACCTCTCTGTGTATCTCCGTACCCGCTGCCTGCCTGCCCTCGCCGGCCTGCCCGCTGTTGCAGGATTTGGAGGTTAGCAGACCGGTTTTTACCCCAGCTTTGGGCTGTCTCTGGCTGCTGCCTGGTTATTTCTCCCCTGATGTTTTCGTCGGAGGTGAACGTTTCGGAGGATCAGGGCATTCCCACCACCCTCCTGGGTTCACTTGGGATGAGGATAGCTGCAAATCCTTATCCTGGAGGATTCCCCGCTCGGCACCCCTGCGCTGAGCTCTCCCCCCTCGCCTGCGGGCTGAGATGCTAATTGATTTCAGAGTCATTTAATATTTAATCTTTGAGCAAATAACTGAAGGGGGCTTGTACTGCTTAGGATAGGAAGGTGCCTTTGGGGGAACCGTTCACCCTCGAGCTACAGGCAGTGAATCAAACCCCAAGAGACCAAGCGTGTGTGCACCTCTGCCTGCCTCCCTGCCTGCGCTGCATGTGGATGTCTGCTCCTCAACCGGGCAGGGGGAGCACCAGCAGCCCGGGGAGAGGGCGTTTAGAGGGCTCGGTGCCTCTTAATATGATCTTTTATCCAGCTGAAACAAGGAGCTGGGGCCACCCCCTGCCCCGCGGGGGGGATGCTGCAGCATGCAGGGCTTTGTGCTTTGGGGCTGGCGGCTCACCCACATGGGGCGAGGTGCCATGACCCCCTCTCCTCCTCTCTCCCCACAGTTGTCCCTGAAATGCCGAGCGCCGGAGGTGCCCCAGTACGTCTACCAAGCCTACGAAACCATCCTGAAGAACTAAGGTGCTGCCGCAGCCTCTTCTCCTCCTCTCCTCCCTTTCCCGCCCGAGGAAGCGGGGCAGGACCCGTGTGCATGTCTCCTCTCCTTCCTGCCAAGGAACCAGCCCCTGGGAATCTCCCTCCAGCCCCGGAGCCCTGAAAACGGAGCCGCTGCTCCCATCTCTGGCGGGGCTGGGGCGGGCGGAGGAGGGCAGGGGCATCCCGGCCCTGCATCCCTGTAGAAATCTGTCTGTGAGTAATGCGGTGTCCTCCTTGCTGATGTTGCCCCCTCAAGAGCCCTGTTTCACCCGCCGGGTCCCTGTGACTGCTTTTTTTTTTTTTTTTTTTTTACCGAGCTGCCACAGGTGGGAGGCTGCGCTCCTCCTCCCCTGCAAAAATCCACCTCCCCGCTGGTGCTGGGTCTTGTGTCTGCCCAGGGTGGTGTCTGGGGAAGGGTTCAGCACCCCTCCTCCCTGGGAATAGCACCCCGGGGCTCGCTCTGAGCCTGTTTGGTGCCGGTCGGCACCCAAAGCCCCGTGGGTTGGGGGGCTCTTGCTGCAGATCCCCCCTGGAGCCCTGGCTTTGTCCTTCCCCTGTGGCAGTTCCTGCCTGGCCCTGGTTTTGTCCCCTGGTTTAGGAGAGCCATGGGTGAGCCCCCGGCCCTTTGGTTAGGGTCTCCCCCACCATGGGAGCTGTTTCCAAAGGTCCCAGAAGGGCTCGAGGATCTCAACTTAGAGGTGCAGCAAAAAAAAGGGCTTTTCCAGCCCCATCCAGCCCCCGCAGCGGGGCCGGGAGGGCTCCGAGCATCAACTCACGCTGCCCTTCTGCCCGCCTCCCCCGCCCCACGGCTCCCTCTGCTCCCCGCTGTCGCCCATGGGTGCCGCAGAGGACGTGCCACCTTCCCCCCGCGGTGACACTACTCCTTTCCCCCCTTCCCCCCCAAAAAGCCATGGGTCAGCCCTCTCTAGAAGCGTTCGGTGCAGGAAATATCTAATATATAAAATATAAATATATTGTATGTTCACTTGTTTTAAGCGAACGTTGAATAAAGTTGACATCTGCCCCCGAGCTGCTGTCAGGGGCTCCCCCCAGCTCGGTGCCTGAGCCATGGCCTGGTGATCCCGAGGGAAGCAGGATGCTGTGAGCTTCCTCTCAGCAGTGCCTTGCCCTCAGCAGGGAGGAGATGGCCCCTCTCCGGGGCCGGTGGCCCTGACCTCTGGCTCGGCAAGGCCTGAAGCAGCAAAATGCCTGGAGCTGGGCGTGCGGCCAGGGGAAGCGGGACACGATGGTCCTGCGGGAGGTCGAGCGGCAGCTCCCAGCCCTGCGCTCTGCTCCCGGTTGATGCCAGAGCCTCTAATGGCCCCGCCGAGGCCTACGGCAGCCCCGTGCCCAGCTCCCAAGCCTGTCCTGGGGTTGGGGATGAGTGTGGGGTTCCCAGGAGGTGCAGCTGGTCCCGGTGGGGTAACAGCCCCGGTGCTGGCACCACTCTGGCCACCGGGCTGGCCACCAGCACCCCGCTCCCAGGGCAGATGCATGGCAGGCACTTGGGGACCACAGCAGGCACCCTGCTTTGGGAACCCCCAAGTGGCAGCGGGATGGCCACCACCATGGCCACCCACCATCTACCCAGCTGTCGGCCACCTTGGGCAGTGGCAGAGCGTGGCCGTGCCCCTGGGGTCAGCAGCTCTCGGCCGTGGGGTGCCCCAAGGGCTTTGGGGATGTGGAAGGGTCCCAGGTGCAGCTGAGGAGTCCCCATGGCTGCAATAGGGTGCAGAACACCCCAGCTCTTCCCCTCTCGTGAGACCCCAGCCCCTCCTGCCATGGGCTCGGGGGTCTCATGTCCCTCCTGCTCGCCTATGGCTGCCCCTCAGCAGGTCCCAAACCCCCTGGAGGGGCTCATTTCCCCCCCGCCCCCCCCCCCCGGACAGACGACTGGACATGGTGGGCTCAGCTCTGTTGGTCTTTACTGGCTCGGGGGAACACGGAGGGGTGGGGGCTGCGGTGGCCCGGGCAGGGGCTCCACACACAGCCCCCTCCCGTCTTAGGGACATTAACGCATGCTATGGACACGGCTGCGGCCGGCCGGGGGCTGATGGGTGCTGGAGAGGAACAGGCAATCCCCCTGCCCCAAGATACGGGTTGTGACAGTAATAAGCTGCATGTCCCCGAGTCATCTCAGATGTGGAGAGAAGAGGAAGAGAAGAGAAAAAGAAGAGAAGACAACAAGAAGAGGAGAACATGACATGAAGAGAAGGTGGCCAAGAAGAGAAGGAGGAGATGAAGAGGAGAAGATTACATGAAGAGAAGACAATGAGAAGGTCAAGGCGAGGAGGAGAAGGACAAGAAGAGGAGAACATGACATGAAAAGAAGATATCAAGAGGAGGCCAAGAAGAGGAGAAGGCCAAGAAGAGGAGAAGGCCAAGAAGAGGAGAAGGCCAAGAAGAGGAGAAGGCCAAGAAGATGAGGAGAAGGCCAAGAGAGGATGGTAAAAAGAGAAGAATGAGGAGAGAGATGAGAAAAGAGACAAAGATCAGAAGAGAAGAGCCGGTTGCTTTCCAGCCCTGTTCCCAGGGGGCTGGGACGCAGCTCTCTGCTCTGGCCACCACCACCACCGTGACCGTGCCGTGGCCACCCCCGTGGAGCTGCTCTCCATGGGGACCGGGGCGCCTCCGGGGCCCTTTGCACCCGGCTGAGGCCGGGAGCTCCTTGCAGAGCCCAACCCCAACTGCCACCAGCCACCAAGGGAAGGCGTCCCGGCTCCCCGGCCACCCCAGCTCCGTGGCCACCGCCTGGCCGGGGCCTCTCCGTGCAGGTGCCATCACCAGCAGCAGCTCCGTCATGTCCCCGGGGGGTTGCTGGGGGCTTCTCCCCATCCTGCCTGCCACCCGCGGCCACCGAGCTGGGCGTCTCATGGCCAGGCGTCCTCGTCCAGCCCCTCGTGCTCGCGCGGGACCCAGGCGGGCTCCAGGAAGGAGGAGAGGACGCTCTGCAGAGCCCCCCAGGGCTTGCGCTCCCTGGGCTTGGGGCTGCCGGCGGGGGGCCGGGGGGCCGCCCCATAGCCCCGTGGGGTGGGGATCCTGGAGGGCTTCTTGTGGGGCTGCGTGTCCAGCCGGGGCTTGGCCCAGGGGCGCGGGGACGGCGCGGGGAGGGAAGGCACCGGCTCGGGGACCCGTGGGGGGCCGTCCACCATGGCGGGGGTCTCCTCCGTCTCCGTCAGCTCGTCCTCCCCCGGTGCCCAGTCGGTGTCGGACTCGGGGCCCCCCCGGCTCTCCCGGGCGTCCCAGGAGGCCGGGAAGCAGCTGCTCTCATCGGAGGAGCTGGAGAGAGCCGGCCGGCGTCCCGCATCCGCCATTTCGGGGGCCACCGGCAGCGGTGGGCCGGCCCCGTTCCCGCTCCGCCGGCCGTCCTCGCTGGGGAGCCCGTGCTTGCCGAAGACGTTGAGGGAGGACGAGGAAGAGCTGGAGGAGCAATAGGCCGAGTCGGCGGTGGTGCCGGGGGCCGGCGTGGGGGGCGCGGTGGGGGTCTCCCCGTCCTCCATCTCCTCCATCATTCGCGTGTTGGCCAGGAACTCCTCCTCCAGCCGGCGGAAGAGCTGCTGCTCCTGGCCGGGCTCCAGCCGCAGCGGGGCCCGCAGCCGTCGCGCCAGCTCCTCCAGCTCCCGCTGCAAAGCCTCCCCGGCCCCGCCGCCATGGGGGGCGTCCCCGGGGACCCCCACCCGCCGCCCCCCAACGCCTTCCTCCAGGGAGGAGCGGCGCGGGGTGGGCGCGGGGCTGCGGGCGGCCGGCCGGGAGGGCGTCCGGCTGCGGGCAGGGCTGCCGGGCCGGGAGGGGGTCTCTGCCCGCGTCCAAGAGTGCTGCCCGTCCCGCCGGCGGCTGATGAGCAGCAGGGGCTGGGGGCTGGGGCGGCCATGGCTGCGGGCACGCGGCGGGGCCCGGCCAGGCCCGTTGGGCACCCGTGAGCGGCCACGCTCCTCCGGAGCCGCTTGCCCGCCCGGGGAGGGTCCGGTGTCGCGGGGCGGCTGCGGGGGGACCCCCCGGCTGGGGTCCCGGCGGCGAGGGGTGCCCCCGTCCCGCGGGCCCGGGGGGCCGCTCTGCGCCGAGGAGGCCGAGGAGTCACTGTCGCCCGAGCAGCGGCGGGCACGGGCGGGAGCGGGGTCGCGGGGCCTGGGGGGGCACGGAGAAGAGGGTCGGGGGGCTGTGGGGCAGTGCAACCCCCATTGCATACCCCATTATGCCCCCCCGTTGCAAACCCCATTGCACAGTCCATTCCACTCCCCATTACTCCCCCCATTACACTCCCCATTGCCCCCCATTACATCCCCCATTGCCCCCCTTCACCCCCCCATTGCCGCCTTTTGCCCCCCATTGCTCACCCCATTGCACCCAATGCCCCCCCATTTCCCCCACTACACCCACATTGCTCCCATTACTCCCCCCATTTTCCCCATTACACTCCCCATTGTCCCCCTTCACCTCCCCATTACGCCCCATTGCTCCCCTTTGCAAACCCCATTGCCTCCCCATTGCACCCCCAATGCCCCCCTTCACCCCCCCATTGCACCCATTGCCCCCCCTTGCCCTCCTTCACCCTTCATTGCACCCATTGCCCCCCATTGCTCACCCCATTGCACCCCCCATTTCTCCCCCTATTACCCCCATTCCATTCCCCATTCCCCCCATGCCCCTCCCATTACCCCCCATTACACTCCCCTTTGCGCCCCATTGCACACCCCATTGCCTCTCCATTGCACCCATTGCACCCCTTCACCCCCCATTACACCCCCTTTGCCCCCCTTCAACGCCCATTGCACCCCCATTCCCCCCCACATTGCTCCCCCCATTACCCCCCATTGCACCCCCCCATTCCATTCCCCATTACTCCCCCCCTTTTCCCCTCCATTGCACACCCTATTACACCCCCTTTGCCCCCCCGTTTCCCCCCACTGCACACCCCATTGCCTCCCCATTGCACCCATTGCCCCCCTTCACCCCCCCATTGCACCCATTGCACCCCCATTCCCCCCATTCCACCCCACATTGCTCCCCCCATTCCATTCCCCATTACTCCCGCCTTTCCCCCCCATTGCACACCCCATTCCACCCCCCTTTGCCCCCCACTGCACACCCCATTGCCTCCCCATTGCACCCATTGCCCCCCTTCACCCCCCCATTGCACCCATTGCCCCCCCATTTCCCCCATTCCACCCCCCTTTGCCCCCCCATTCCACCCCACATTGCTCCCCCCATTACCCTCCCATTACACCCATTGCCCCCCCATTCCACTCCCCATTGCTCCCCACTTTGCCCCCCCATTTCCCCCATTCCACGCCCCATTTCCCCCATTCCACGCCCCTTCCCGCTCTCCCAGCCCGCCCTGTCAATCATCCCCGGGGGGGAGGCGTGGCCCCGCCAGGCCCCGCCCCATCCCCCTCGCCGTGCGCACTGCGCCTGCGCGCTGCCGCGGCGGGAAGAGGCGGCGGGGGGGGGGGGGGGCGAAGCCCCCAGGGCCGCGACCCACAGGACACGGGTGGCGTGGGGCCGGGCCGGGCTTTGCCAGGGCTGGGGCACCTCACGGGGGAGGTGGATTTTGCCCCACGGCAGGCCCCAGCCCCACGGCGGGGCTTTCGCCCCGCCGTGGGGCTGGGGCCTACCGTGGGGCCGAGGCCTGCTGTGGAGTTGGGCCCTGCTGTGGGGCTGAGGCGCTCTCCCACCCTTCCCCTGCCATAGGGCGATCCCCCCCGCACCCATGGGTGCCCTACCTGAGCGCGGGGCTCCTCGAAGGGCTGGCAGAACCAGGCAGGGTTGCTAACCCCCCCCTTGGGGGCAAACCCTCCTGCTTGCTGCCGGACGGTGGCTTCGGGATGCCCGTGTCCCGGCTGTGGCCGCCCCGCTCCGTCCTGGCGTGGCTGTTGTCCCCTCCGCCGCCTGAGGAAGGGCCGGCTGCGCGGGGGCGGCGGGGGGTGCCGGGGCTGGGGGCGCGGGGCGCCGGGGAGAAGCTGCCGGGAGATGGTTTTTGTGGGGAGAAGCCCAGGGCACGGGGCTGGGGCAGGCGGTGAGCTGGAAACGGAGACACCGGGGGGTCAGGGGGGCCATCCTTCGCCACCCCCGACCCCTTGGTGTCGTGCCGGCACCCGGCTTTTCCAGCCAGGGCTTCCCAGGCTGTGGGTTAATCCCCTCGGGAATTAATATGGCCAAAACCCCGCCTTTTCTCACCCAGCCTTTTTCCCCTTTCAGCCGGATCAGCGCCCTGAGCAGCCCAGCCCCGGGGAAAGGAGCCCCAGGGAGAGCCAGGAGCTGTGCGAGGTGGTGAGGTGGGGTGGCAGCGGCCGTGGCGGGGCTCCCTGGGCCCCGGCGTCCCCGGGGGCACTCACCGAGGGAGGAGCAGCGGCACGGGTCGTGCTTGTCCAGGTAATGTTCCAGTGTGTCCCAGCCTCCGCCGACGCGCACCATCACGTGGCTCCTCAGCACCTGCAGACAGCCCGTCACCCTGCCTGCCCTGCCTGCCCTGCCTGCTCCCCGGGACGTGGCCAAAGAGGGGGGGAATGGCCCCCCAGGCTCCCGACGCGGGGCAGCTTGTGGGGAATAAATTTGGCTCGGGGCCCACCCCACCACGGGGGCCCTCAGGACGGGTCCCCACCGCGCCGAGGAGCGGGAGGAGGAGGAGGGTGGGGGATCCCGGTGTGGAGCGGGGGGAGGATGGGGTGAGAGGCGTGGCAGCGGCTCTTACTCGGACAAAGATGAGGGTGCTGGAGTCGCCAACTTTGTATTTACCCTCGGAGACCTTGACCATGGGGAACTGGGAGGGGCAGGAGCAGCAGCCCAGGATCTCCCGCACCTGCAGGCAGAGAGGGGAGAGGTCGGTGGGGCGCAGACGCCCAGCTATAGGGCCAGCCCCTATAGATAGGTGCACGCAGAGGGGCTGTATAGAGCCTACGGAGAGGGGGGAGCCGGCTTGGGCCCAGCCCGGTGGCTCCCCTGCTGCCTGTGCTTGCCCTCGCAGGAGCAGGCAGGCCTGCGGGCAGCGCGTTGCCTGTACCTGCCGGGAAGCAGCTGGGTGGGTTTGTGCGGGAGCCCGAGCCGGCAGCTCCCACCGCAGCCCCAGGGGGTGGGGAGCACCCACAGCACCCACGCGCCGTGGGAGAGGGGCCCGGGGGGGCTTCCCACGACCGGCCACCCCTGAGCAGGCTGAGAACGGGCACAACTCGCTTCATCCACCGCCAGCCCCGCTCCCTGGAGCCCATCCGCTCTGGGACCCCCAGGTGTGGGGAGCTCAGAGCCGCCCCAAAACTGGGAAGGAGGAGAAGCCCCCCTCCCCCTCCCCAGCCCTGCTAACCCCCAAACCACGGGGGCTTTGCCCCCCCAAGCACCCCGCTATGGGGCAGGGGCCTCCAGCGCCTGCTGCACCCCACATCCACCCACAGAAAAGGGTTAAAACCCCCTTTTTTTTGCCCCCACCCCCTCCAAACTTTAACATCTGGCACCGATAAAAAGGCAAAGGGAGGACTTTGGGGGGGATGACCCCCTATCGCTGTGGGGCTGCTGGACAGCGCTGCCTGCCCGGCTGCCTGCCCGCCAGCTGCCCGCCCTGCCCACGGCCTGCCCGGGGCTGACGTCAGGGATTAGGCAGGGAGCCACGGGGGGACGGGGGGATGTGGCCGCATCCTGCCCTGGCCGGGGGGGCGGACACACAGCACAGCACCACCTCCCTCACCCCTAAATTTGGGTTGGTTTTTTTTTTATAATTCCTCCTTTTTTCTTTTTTTGCAGTTCTGCCCATCGCAGGGCTCCAGCCAGGGCAGGATCCGGCCACTCCAGTTCCCATCCGGGGCAGCAGCCGGGTGGCAAGGTCAGCCCCAACCGGGGAAACTGAGGCACGGGGCGGGGGGAGTTGCAGCTGGGGGGGTCCTGACCCTGCTGCCATCCCGGGGGGGGGACATGGGGACCAGCCGGGCCGGATCCAGCACCGTCAGGCTCCTCCCTGGCTCCAGCGCTGCCCATAAAAGCTGATGGCGAGGAATTACGCAGCCCGGAAAAATGCAGCCGGGGTTGGCAGCGCTCGGCCAGGGGGGCTGGGGGGGTTTGGGGGGGCAGCAGTGAGGGGGGGGCCCCCCTTTGCAGTGGAGGGGGGGTGCAGGATGCTCCCCCCGCCCCGAGCATGGCGGCTGCGGGACTTTATGAGGAATCGGGGTTTCAATTAAAAAAACGGCTTTGAGCTTAGGGAGTCAGGGGAGGGCAGCCCCCCCCCCCGCCCCCCCCGTTGTCCCATCGTCCCCTCCCCGTATTAATCCGCTGCCTCGCGCGCGGGCCGGATCCTGCACCCAGCCGGGCTTTAATCCCTCCTGAGCCTCCCGGCCCCCGGGGGGGGGGGGGTCCCTGCACCCCTCCCCTTCCTGACACCCCGAATGGCGGCTGTGAGCAGCCGGGATGTCCCCACGTCTGTCTGTCTGTCCCTGGGGACAGCAGCTGGGAGGAGGAGGGCTGGATCCGGGCAGGAGCAGGTTCCTGGGGTGGGGACCGCTGTGTCATCCCCCCCCGCCGCGGGGAGGAAGTGGCAGGGGTGGAGGTGCCACCCGTGTCCCCCCTGTGATTATGGCCACGGCCACCAAAATAACCCGTCCTGATGTCAGGAGGCTCCAGAGGGCACGGGGGGGCCTGGCCAGGCGGCTGAGGACCTCCCACGGCCACCGAGAGCCTGGGTGGGTGGGGAAGGACAGCCCACGGCCAGCCCGGTTGGGCGGACAGAGGGGACCTCCCATGGACCACAGAGCACCCCAGAGGACCTCCCATGGACCACAGCAGCAGATGGGAGCTCCCGTGGGCCACAGCACCCCGTTGGGTGGACAGAGAGGACCTCCTGGGGGCCACAGAGCAGCCCGTTGGGTGGACAGACAGGACTTCCCGTGGACCACAGAGCACCGCATTGGGTGGACAGAGAGGACTTCCCATGGGCCATAGAGGCAGGTGGGACCTCCATGGGCCATAGAGCACCCTGTTAGGCAGACAGAGAGGACCTCCCATGGGCCATAGAGCACCCCGTTGGGCAGACAGAGAGGACCTCCTGGGGACCACAGAGCAGCCCGTTGGGTTGGGGGAGCGCATCTCACCAGCTCATCCAGGTTCTTCAGGTCGCAGAGGGCGATGGGCCGGGCCCTGCTGGGGTAGGCGGGCACCTGGGGGTCCCGGCTCTCCTGGCGTGTGCCCAGCGCGCCGTAGGCCATTTGGTCCCTCATCTCCTCCTCGATCTCCTCCTCCATCTGGATGAGCATGGGGGCCAGCATGCCAAACTTGGAGCCCCTCCTGGCCACCTCCAACAAGCAAAGGACAAAGTTCTTCTCGTTCTTCTTCAGCACCAAGTCATTGGTCTCGAACATGAGGACGTCCTGGATGCCGAGGTCCTGCCGGCACCACTGGATGAAGTTGGAGACGTTATCCCGGGCGATGAAGGAACCGGGCACCACGTTCTTGGCTTGGAAGACGACCTCGTTCTGAGGGACGCGCATATGGGCGGCCACCTCGGGGTGCCGCTGCTGGAAGTCCAGGGCGATGCGGTTGACGTTGTTGGCGTGTCGGCAGAGGTGACAGCCTGTCTCCAGGCTCTCCAGGAAGGTGTCCACCTGGATGTCCAGGTCGTAGAGGGTGTTGAACCACTCGGCCAGGTCCTCCTTCATGGCCTCCAGGTACTCCTCGCTGGAGCGGAAGGGGCGGATGCTCTTGGAGGCGGCCGACTGGATGTGGCTGGGGTCGGCCATGGCGAGCTGCCGGCCTGGGGGGGCGACGGGTGCCGTTAGAGGGAGGCAACACCCCCCAGCCCCCCCCATCCCCCGCCAGGCTCCTCGCCAAGGGGAATTTGGCCACCTGGTGTCCCCCCCCCTGCCGCCGGTGACACCCCCGTGCCTCAGTTTCCCCCACCTGCGGGCGGGGGGGGGGGGTTACCACCGCCATCTCCAGAACCTGCCTGTCCCCTGCCACCCCGTGTCCCCTCCACCCCCCCCGCGTTAAGGAGTCACTCGTCACCGACCCCCCCCCACCCCAAAAGCTGCCCAGTCATGGTGGGTGTCACCGTGGGAGGAGGTGACGCCCCAAGGAACCGCGGTGCCGGTGGCAAGGAGACCCCCCCCCCATGGCTACCAGCCCCCTGGGGCGGGGGGTGCTGGCCCCAGCGCTCAGCCATGGCGGGGGGGGGCTGCACCCAGGCCCAAGGGCCAAGGGCCGCCCCCCCCCCAGCCCCTCACCCTGGGGGGTCCTTGCCGGGGGGGGGGGGGTGTCTGTCCGTCCGTCTGTCCGCCGGGGGAGGGGGTCAGCACCTGCGAGGCAGATGCCGACTCGTGCGGGGGAGGAGGAGGAGGGGGGAGGGACACGGGTGGGGACAGGCGGGGGGGGCACAGGGACAGGGACCCCCCAGCCCCGCACTCACCGCGCTCCGCTACCGCCGGGCCGGGCCGCGCCGCCCGCCCGCTCCCCGCTCCGGGCCGGGCCGCGGCTCTGAGCCCCGGGGGGGCCCCGCCGCTGCCGCCGCCGCCGCCGTAGCCCCCGCCGCCATCCGCCGCCGGGAGCGGGGGGAGCGGGAGGGGAGCGGGGGGAGCGGGAGGGGAGCGGGAGGGGAGCGGGGAGCGCCCGCCCGCAGCCCCGCAGCCGCCGCCGCCGCCGCGCCCCGGCCGGGAAGTTGGAGGCGGCCCAGAAAGGGCCGGGACGGGAGCGGCGGGCGGGGCCGGGCCCACACGCGGGACACGGACACGGGGGGGGGGGGAACGACACACGGACGGACGGACACACGTACAGCGACACGGCGACCCCCCCCGGTGCGATGTGACACGGGGGGGGGGGGGGGACCGGTTGGAGCTGCCCCCCGCCCCCCCCCCCACCCGCAGCCAACCTGGGGGGGGCACCCAGGATCGGGCCCTTTTCCAGCTCCTGGGAGCCCCGCTGGAGATGGGGAAACTGAGGCACGGGGGGGACACAGAGAGGGGGCCGGTGGCTGCGGGAGGCACGGATCCAGAAGGTTCCCCCCCACCCCCCCGCCGGGAGTGACGCTCTCAAGAGAGGCCAGAATTGGTACGGTTATAAACATCGGGAATTTTTATTTAAAAAAAAAAAAAAAAAAAGAAAGAAACCGTCACAAAACCATCAACATCGTTACAGTTCGTCGCTGCGCGGCATGCTCACGACAAGGGGGGCGCGCGGGTTTAGTTTTCGTTAAACAACCGTGTTTAAAGGGGGGGGGGGGGGGGGGCAAAAAAAAAAAAAAAAACTCGGCACGCTACCGTTGAACTTGGTTTTAATGTTTCTCCACAAACGGTGAAAAATACTAAAGTACAGACAAGGAATAATCATAATGTTGTGGCCAACATTATAAATATGGAATTATAAATTTAAAACATTTTCTGGTTTAAAAAATAAATCTGGTAGTAAATGCAGCTCTGCGGGGTCCGTCTCTAGTAGGGCCGGTCTCGGCGCTCCTGGCGGTGCTCGCCCCTGCGAGTGGAGGGACAGGCCGGGTCAGTCAGCGCCCCCCAGGCTCCCGCCCTCGCCTCACCAGCCGCTCGCCCCAACACCCAAACCCAACCTGGGGAAGGAGTGGGGCCCCAGGGCCCCTCCGCCCCTTTCCCCGGTGACTGGGGTGCCCCCCTGCTCGCGCGTCAGCGTTCGCCTCGCCCCCCCCGCCCGCTCTCCGTACGTACTTGTCCATCTTTCCCGGTCCTCCGCGCCGTCCGCCTCTGCCTCCACCGCCCATCTGTTCCATCAGGGGTCCCGGGGGGCCCCCAGGGCCTCCTCCTCCTCCTCGCCGGCCGCCTCCTCCGTAGCCCCCTCGATCCATACCCCGGCCTCCTCTGAATCCACCTCTGTCGCCACCGCGGCCACCTCTGAACATGCCACCGGGTCCCCCACGGTCCATGAGGCCACCTCCTCGCCCACCTCTCATCCCCCCGGGGCCGCCTCTACCGCGGTCTCCACCTGGGAGAGAGGAGAAGACTCTCAGAGCACTCCGAGAGGAGAGGCAGCCCGCTCCCGGCGCTCCGAGGGGAGAGGCAGCCCGCTCCCGGCGCTCCGAGGGGAGAGGCAGCCCGCTCCCGGCGCTCCGAGGGGAAAGGCAGCCCGCTCCCGACGCTCCGAGGGGAGAGGCAGCCCGCTCCCGGCGCTCCGAGGGGAGAGGCAGCCCGCTCCCGGCGCTCCGAGGGGAGAGGCAGCCCGCTCCCGGCGCTCCGAGGGGAGAGGCAGCCCGCTCCAGACACTTCTCCGGCCCATCACACCCTGCCCCCATGAACCCGGCGCATCCACCTCCGGCACTGAAAATGGGAGCAGGTCCCAGAGCAGGTTGGGAAGCCCGAGGGCAACCAACGCTGCAGGGGAGCGCAGCAGCAAGCACAGGAGAGCCGGGGCTCGTTAGGGTGCTGCCTAACGAGGTGAAAGCGGTGCTCTGGGGCACCGAAGTGCTGCAGGCAGCCCCGGGGAAGAGCCTCGGCAATTCGAGAAGAGCTGGCAAGCACGGGAAGAAGAGGAGAGAGCGGGCCCAGCCGCCATTTCGCAGCTCCGGGAGGGCTGGAGCCCCAGTAGCTCCTGGGGCTGGAAAGAGCCGCTCCCCGCGCAGCCGGGCGCCTCCAGCCCCGCCGCCGCCCGCGTACCTGGAGGGGGGAACGGCGGGGGAAGGAACCCTTCTGGTTTAGGAGCCTTGCACTGGTTGCACTCCGTTCTCCAGGCGAAGTTCTGGTTTCCACATCCCCTGGGTTAAAAACAGCAGTTAGGGAAGACCGGGAAGGCATTCCTGGCTAAATAACGGCGGGAAGTGCTGCCGGCCATCAACGGGAGAGCACAAGGAGCGGAGACGCAAAAGCTGGTCAGCGGGACCTGGAGGAAGTCGGCCGGGCTACTGGTCCAGCGGCAGCGACACCAGCCCTCCCTCCCTGCTCCCGACGGCAGAAAGGAACTCCCTCGGAAGGCCCAGCGAGTTATTTTAGGAAAGGCCTATTTCTCCCGGCCAGCACCTCGGACAAACGGGCCGCCCTGGCGCTCCGAGACGGCTGCTGTCAGCAGGTGGGAGCGACCACAGCGGTGCCGGGCTCAGCGGAGCTGCTGTGACGCGCGGGCGGCACGGGATACTTACGGATTGGGACACTGCCAGTCGCCGGCTCGGTGCTGGACGCTCCCGCCGGAGGTGTTTCCCCTGGATCCCCGCGGTCCTCTCGAGGAGAAGCCACCCCTGTCTCCACCTCTGCCTCCCATCCGCCCCATGGGGCCGCTCGGGCCGCCAGGCCCCCCCGGGCCACCGGGTCCCCCCGGACCTGCAAGGAAGGCTCCGTTAATCCTGGGAGGCCACGGCTGGAGGACGGGACACAGGGGGGGAGGGTGGACGGACAGACGGACGTTACCTCCGCGGAGAGGGGGAGGCATTCCCCGCTGCTCACGTGGGGGCATCCCGCCGCGCATGCTGTTCATCGGGCCCTTCTTCCGCGCGAGGCTGACTTTGAGCTTGCTGCCCTGGAAATCCTTCCCTAAGGAGCGACACGAGGGCAAGAGCGTCACTTTGGGCTGCGACCCTGTAACGCACGCGTCTTTCCACAGGGGACACAACTGCACCGAGTTGTTAATCACAGGGAAAATGTTATCTATCGAAGGGCAAAATTCCACCCGTGGGACCGAGATAAACGCCCGCCACAGGAGACAGCAGGTGACAGAAGCCTGGGCAACTGAGGACAAGCACAACCCAAGCACCAGGCTTATCCATTCCAGTTAAACCCAGGAACCTCTTAAAGCTTGACCACCTAGGGCCAGCCTTAAACGACTACGATCCTCCACGCGCCGAGGACAGACACGCTGACTTCAGTCGGACGAGAACTTAGTTCTGAAATGGAGAAGAAAGCGGTTCCATCCCACAACGCACCCCGCGTACTCACCATCAAACCACTCGACGGCTGTTTTGGCAGTAGACGGGTCATCGTAAGATACCGTGGCATCTCCTTTCGGTTTGCCGGTTTCTTTGTCGATGTAGAGGTTTATCATAGGCTGCCCAGTCCTCTTGTTCATCTAGCAGGACAGCAAAACGTCACCTCGAGCCACATCTCCCCATAAGCTGAGTGAGGATTTATTCTTCTCTGTTCTGCTTTTGACTTGAGACAACCGAGCCTCATTTCGGCGACTCCGTGGCAGAAGAAAGGGCCCCTCTGGCTTACCACGGGCGGCAGCTGCTGCTCGGCCCGACAGCCAGCACCCGTGTGCACCGGGCAGCGCAAGAACCGAGCTGCAGCCTCCCCACGTCCTCCTCCGCTCTCCCCACCGCCCCGACCCCTCACGCTGCCACACGTCCCGCCAGCAGCGGATCCACAGAGGCACGCGTCCTCTGCGGCTGGGAGCACTGGCGCTTCCGCAAGTCTAATCACGCCGCTGAGGGACAAATCATAGAATCACAGGATGCTTTGGGATGGAAGGGACCTTTCAAGGCCATCCAGTCCATCCCCCTGCCATGGGCAGGGACAGCTTCAACCAGATCAGGTTGCTCACAGCCCCATCCAGCCTGGCCTTGAATGTTTCCAGGGATGGGGCACCCACCACCTCTCTGGGCAACCCCTGCCAGTGTTTCACCACCCTCATCGTGAAAAATTTCTTCCTTGTATCTAGTCTGAATCTACCCTCTTTTAGTTTAAAACCATCACCCCTTGTCCTATCGCTAGAGGCCCTACTAAAAAGTCTGTCCCCATCTTTCCTGTAGGCCCCCTTTAAGTATCGAAAGGCCGCAATGAGGTCTCCCCGCAGCCTTCTCTTCTCCAGGCTGAACACCCCCAGCTCTCAGCCTTTCCCCATAGCAGAGGTGTTCCAGCCTCTGATCATTTTGGTGGCCTCCCCTGGCCCCGCTCCAACAGCTCCACGTCCTTCCCGTGCTGAGGACCCCAGAGCTGGACGCAGGGCTCCAGGGGGTCTCCCCAGAGCGGAGCAGAGGGGCAGAATCCCCTCCCTCGCCCCGCTGCCCACGCTGCGGGGGATGCAGCCCAGGATGCGGTTGGCTTTCTGGGCTGGGAGAGCCCATTGTCGGCTCATGGCCAGCTTTTCATCTATCCGTACCCCCAAGTCCTTCTCCTCAGGGCTGCTCTCCATCCCTTCACCCCCAGCCTGTGCTGATACCAGGGACTGCCCTGACCCAGGTGCAGGACCCTGCACTTAATCCCGCAGAGGTTCTTTGGGAAAACTCGAGCTACAGCTCAGTGCCAGGCTGTGGCCATCCTCCTGCCCAACCAGGCAGAGACCTGCCGGCTGCTGGAAACGAAGGGCAAAGCGGAGACGAGCGATGCGCAGGCAGGGAGGAGGCGGGCAATCCCTTTCCCCCAGCGGCTGGAGGCCGACCTGCGCACACCTCTTCCCTCTCACCTTGACAACACCGCACTGTTTGAAGAAGTCTGCAAGATCCTCCAGGGTCACATTATCATTGAGTCCCTGCACATAAACCGAACTGTTGTCCGAGTCCTCGTCTGGGTCCATAGGTGGGCCTAGAAGATAATTCACGGTGTCATTGCAGGGAGAGGAAAGGCAGCGATACAACATAACGGACTACTTTTCATCACGTCATCTCCTCGGCCAGCTGCGGCTTCGCTCTCAACGAGGGTATTTATGAACCGACCCGAAAACCCAGGCGCGGAGAGGGGCGAGGCTCCACCGCCGCCTCCACGCAGGCAGGCGCCGCCGGCCGCTTCTCCCACCACAGCCACCCGCACCCAGCCAGCGCGAGGAGAACCGGGCGGTTCAACGGCTCGGTTACGACGGGAGACATCCCAGATGAGACGCGAGGAAGACCTTCGCGTCCTTCGGGCTCCTGCACGTGGATGTCCAGCCCCCCCCTTGCTGCGCTAGCCCCCCCCTTTCTGCAGCAACATGCTGATCCTGGAAGGCTGACGCATAACTTCCAGACGCGCCTGTGCAACAGGAAGGAAAAAGCTGCACGGCGACGGGCCAGGGGTGGCACAAGAGGCGGCTACTGGACTGGCGTGTACCAGGCTGCCCGCAAAGGGCTTTCTGCTGAACCAAGCAGCCGCAGAGCTCCCCCCAAGGCCCCCCGAGCTCCCGCGGAGGAGGGTAAGCGTCTCACAAACACGTGCGGTTTTCCACCAGTCCGGCTGTTCCGATGAATCGGGAATCAAGAAATAAATGAAATGGCCAGAAAGAGACTGCGAATGGCAGAGCATCCTTGTGCTCCGACAGAAGGGAGCATCGTCTCCCGCGGCCGCAGCCCTCCTCCCGAGCACAGAAGTCTCAATTTCACGAGCTCGGGAGAGAGTCCCAGCAGTGATCGGCAATTACCTAAATCGAGGTCCGGTCCTTCTTCCATGTGTCCTGCCAGTCGGGAAAGAATCATAAGAAGCGGTGTTAGTGCACGCCTTGCGGGCTGAAGAACCGACACACACAATACTATCTACTTATAACCACCATTCGCTGGCGCTGGTTAAACTCAAATTGACCTGCATTGCACAAACATCAGCAATGCACCTTTTACTTGGTGATCGGTTTGCTATTTTTAGCAGCCTTTCAAACCATTAACCACTATTACACTTTTTTTTTTTTTTTTAAATGCTTTACCAGGCCAATCAAGTTTTACGTTCATTAATAAAAAGTTACTTTACAAAAAATTTATTAAATCCAAACCATTTATTTTCCCCAAATTACAGAAGTGGTTGCTCAATTCTTCCACGTTACCCTGTGTCCTGTAACCGCATACCCCTAGGCATTGCCGGCAGTACCCATTACAGTCTTGTTGCATATGTCATTTTAACCACTTAAACTAATAAAAATTACACTTTGTTCTAAAAACTGACTGCAATTTTTTTTTTTTTTTTTTTAACACTATCCATTGTAATGCTCAAAAACTTACCACCAGGCTTATTGAAGCCACCTCGCTCTCCAGCGCTGCTGGGGGGATAAACGAAGAAATGAAGGCCTTTCCCTTTACAAAGCCAGTACCGCTCTGAGCCTCTGCGGCTCACTGGGAAGAAGGGCACTGGCTAAACATCTCCAAACAATGCATCTCTCTCTCTCTCTCTCATCTCGGCACTATGCCTTTCTTCAGGGCAGCTCGCTCAAATTTCCTTTACATATACGCAACCTCGCTTGTCTGGTTTTAGACACCACTTTGCTGTCGGTACCCTTGCATTACTTGTATGGGTATTATCAGTGCAATACTTGGCAAAAAATGTTTTCGAGCGTTATAAATTGGGTTTTTGCTTCGGAGAAATCGTGAGGTCGTTCGCTGGTCAACTCCCTCCCCGCTGTGTGTACATAAAGGTGCACCCTCAGCCTCTCGCAGCACGGGAGCGAAACGAGCCCGCGGGTCCCTGACATTAACAGTTAAAAAAGGTAGGAGACAACCATACGCGATACCTACAACACAGTTCAGATGACATTTCTGCTAAAAACCTCGGTATAAAGCCATACATTCAGGTCGCTACTGAATTTAACAAGTCTCTGTGGAGGGAGAACTTACAGAATACAGCGGGGGCTCGAAGGCCTGGGGTGCAGCTTTGTGGACACAGACCAGAACGGAAGATTTCGGCAGGCGCCAATGCAAACTCAGGGCCGCAGCTTTCGTCAAAAGCTTTGGCTGAAGCGTTCAGCTAAGACTGCTTTCAAGCGCTGCTTAATTAGGAAAATGCCACCTGAAAAGGATTTTGATGTTTCTTGCTCTTTTTGGAGAGACAAGAAGCTGTTTGGAAGGAGACGAGCAGAGGAGGGAGAGCACCGCCTATTTTCTAGCAAGTATTGCACCTCTAATACTGGAAAAAAAAAAGTCGTCAATACACAGTTTTCAAGCTGTTGCATGCAGCTTTGCCTCCTTTTGTTAAAGTACACACCATTTACGTAATGTCTCTCTTTTTAAACATAGACGTTTACACTTTTTAACGTTACACAATTCTAAAGTAGTATACCTCCTCTGGTTTTATTACCAAACAACAAGTATGCAGTTACCAAAGTTACAGAAGGATTCCATTTATACAATGAATACATTTGGTTAAAAATATTCTATGTATATTTTTCCTCTCCATATGGACACCGTGTCTAGTCCCACTTTTCATTATGCTGCCGGCTGAGTACTGAGTACGGGTACTTTTTAAGTATTGAAGTGTATACAAGGCTCTCACTTTGTAACCTGTAGCATATAAATGCGACAAAGCATGTTAAAAAGTTTCCATGTTTAACAGCCAATGAAAATATAAAATAATTGAGTCAATGAAAAAGGGCACGTTAATAACATCGAGCTCCTTACCTGCCGGAGACACTGAAATCCATCACCACAGCATGATAAGAGGGGCCGAGTTCCCCTACCTGCCCCTCGGCGTTCATAGGAAGGCTGCCTTGTCTATGGACAGCAGAAAGTCTACGTCCATAAAGCAGGGGACCCTTTGTAATGGTCTAGCCAGGTGGAAATCGCTACGCACGCAATTTAAGCTCGGATTAGGGTGTGAAATCAGAGACGGGTGACAAATCTTTTGCATGAGAAGCTCCGGAGGGGCTAGAAATTTTAAGATGTGATGATAGACATTTCAAGTGTCTACATCTACTTTAAACCGTTAGAGATAAATACAGCATGGGTGAAATCTTTATGCAGAACCACGGAACTCTGTTCCACTCAAGCCAATTCAAGCCGGCTGGGTTCCAACACAAGCCGGTCTTTTTCTTCTGTTTCCGTACACCGGTAGTTGTATTTCTCCGATAAAGATTTCATGCCACTTCAATTCATTTCGACAGAGCTATGCAGAATGGGACTATCGATTGCCAAACTCCGGTTGCCACCGGGTTGTAAAACACCTTCAGAAGTTGCCTATCGAGGAGAAGCTGCAATTCCGGCTGCCCCGCAAAATACCAGGGCTAGCGCCGTGCATCCCACGCCACATCTCCAGCGGGCACCTAGGGACCCTCTGCATAGCTCTGAACGACGGTGTGAGGGATGGAACACACACAAAGCTACACCTTCCTTCTCTTAGGAGCCTGTGGGATTAGTCCTCCTTCCTCGCCGCTAGCAAAACAAACATCATGGACAGGGAGACAGACTGCTGACCTGAAGGCGTAGGTTTACCAAACCAGATTTTGCCACCGGTTACCATGGCCAAACTGATTTAGACACCTGAGAGCTCCAAGGGGGAGCAGTCCTGGGAGCCAGGCCAGGTCCCTCTGCTTTCTCGGGGTCTTTCTTCGCGCTCCCGCCAAGCTCTAAGTGTTCTGGCCACTCAGAGTCGTGGCTTCGAGAGCAGCTGTACGCTTAACAGACGCAGCTCTGCGTGCTGCTGCTAAGGTGAAGAGGCTGACGGCGTAACACGGGGCTGACACGAGGCTTCTGCCTTGTACATACCTGCGCTGCCAAGATCCCCGCTGCCGAGGCACAGGGAGTGACTCCTGGACCTGGCGGAAGGTTTGTGTGTGTTCGATCCGGAGTTACTGTTAAACCCCGCAGAGGATTTCGCCTCTGCACGACCACGAAGGGAGCTGAAAGTTCCAGGTTTAGCAATACCCCTAATTCCCCCCCCGGGGCCCAACCAGCTGCAGGGCAAAACAAAATAGATCCTGCTCCTATTTCCCCTAGGATAAGATTTCCATGGATTAGAAGCAATGTTGCTACAGAGATGTTCTCCATGGAAGTACCGTTGGGAATGTCAACCTTTCAGTCCCTTCTTTCCATTTCAAATCCTATGGGTAAACCAGAATTAGATAAAAGGAGAAAAGATTTGCTCTTACCCCATTCCACCGCGTCCTCCTCCCCGCCCACCTCTGCTCATGCCTCCGCGATCATATCCCCCTCTTCCCCTGCCCCGGCTATCAGGGCCGCTCATATTCCGGTTCTCTCCCGGGCCTGAAAAGCCTCCGGATTCCTGTCCGTACACGTTCATGCTGCTAGGATGGTCCTGACGGAATGAGCCTGAGGAAGTTTGTAACAAACACGTTAGGGAGCTGCACACAAGAGTGGGTCGAGGCTGCCTGTCCCTTTTTTAAGCCCTTTTACCTGCCTTCAGCCTGCTACAGTGCTTACAGCAACAGCGTTAATTTAAGGATGCTCCGCTTTCCGTTTGCAGAATCAAGTTTTACGTTAGGCCCTACCAGCATGACTTCGGCAGAACCGCCACCCGGCCAAAGACCGGTGTTTACACCAAGCCTTGCCCACTCCAGCCACAAGGTTATTTTGTGCTTCTGTGTTTTTCAACCATCCGTTCACCTTCGCCGCGCCGAGGGGAGCATCACGATTTGCCGCTGCACCAGGCAAGCCGTTTTTGGGCAAAACCCAGCTACAGTACGCTCTCCCTTCGACGTAGCTGCGAGCTTTAGACTCAAAGTAACGCCAAGCCTCCTTCAGAGGCAGCCCACCCTGCGAGGGCAAGGGAGACCGACCCTTTCCTCCACAACCACGCAGCTCTGCTAAGCACACTCACTCTGTTGGCCGTAACTGCTGCTCTGCTGGCTGTACTGGCTCGGGGCCTGGCTGTAGGATCCTGTCTGGGGCGGGTAACTAGTCGGCGGCGGCTGCTGCGCGTAGCTGCTTTGCTGGCCGTAGCTAGTCTGTTGTCCGTAGGTGCTCTGTTGCCCGTAGGTGCTCTGCTGGGAATAAGTGCTCTGATCGTAACTGCTTGGCTGTGTGGAGGAATAGCTGGAAGACAAAAGCATTGGAAAGATGAGCCAAGTCACTGGCAATGTGCATTAGGCTGCAGAAGCGGCTCGCGCTAGAAGGTAATGTAATTACAAGCCATATGTACTCTGGTAAACCATTTAAAAAGGTGAAGTCATCCTACGGAGGCTAGTCTGGTGGCAGGAGAGAAAATAAAGCCTGGTACGATGGCTAAAAGCAAAATCCACGCGACCGTTCACAATTTATTCGTACCTCCAGAAAGAGGCAGAAGCGCCAGGGCAAAAATCAGTGGCAATGCAAGCAGCAGTCTCCCTTTCTGCCTTGGCACTGAAGTATTTTCAGCGGATGGAGAATACAACAGTCCCCCCCTCACGCCTCTCAGGCTTTGAGAATTTCAAAACATACGCTTTACAAGTCAGCATCAGCACATCAAAGACAGCTGAGGGGAAGAGGCGAGCCCCTTGTCAAAGTCACGTGTAAGGAGGCAGCAAGAGGTCACCGTTACACACCCCGTATCTAGGAAATTTCTTAAAAAACATTTGTCATCATTACATCTTGCTACTGCAGGTATGCATGCAGAGACACGCACTCAATCATAGCCGCATCTTCCCTACGACAAGAAGTACGCCAACAAGAACCACGCCTCCCTCTCCTCCCAGGACCCCAAACCTTCTTTTACATCTGTTCGTTTGAACTCCCTTGAGAAACCCCCTTTTGCCCCAGCTACGCTGAAAGTTCCCGCGCCAGCTGCGTGAGGCTTCGAGCGCTGGGAGCGTTACCTGGTAGGAGGATAGGAGGGAGGCGCGGTGACCGGCTGCATGGGGTAGCTGGCAGGCACCTGAGGATAGCTGTAGTTGCTCTGTCCATACCCTAGGCTGGGCTGGCTGTAGCCTGGCGTACTCGATTGCGGCTGGCTGGTCTCTGCTGGTTTGCTGCCATCCTGGGGTCTACGGAGCCATATCGAACAAGAAGGAAACGTTGGTGCAAAGCCCCACCTCTGGTAGCAGCGAAGGCGCTCAGATCCCTCCCAGGACGGAACGGCACTACCTGTTTCTTTGGGTAGCGTTACAAGCCGGCATCGCATCGGTGTCCGTCCCTCTGGCAGCAGCTAATTATGCTCGTTAAACACTAAACACTTTAGCACCTGCTGACTGGGTATTTGCGCACTCCCCTGCCATGAGGAAAGGCCCGAGCAGCACCCTGAACAGAGAGCGCAGAGTACCACAGCTTCTGTTCACCGGCTGTGTTATGACACCGAAGGCGGGGGATTTAGATTTTGGCTCTAGAATCGAGTCGAGGATGTGAAACAGGCAGGAAAGCGGTCGGCAGCACCGCCCCTCCACTCCAGCCGGTTTTCCACAACGCTTGGAAACAATTAGCTCAAAAGCAGCCAGAAACGCTGTCAGTCAAACGCACCATTGTTTGGTTTAGAATCCAGTGCGAGCAGGTATTGCCCCGTACGCTTATCCGATGAAAGGGAAAGGATGTTGGGGGTTGGGCTAGATGACCTTTAAAGGTCCCTTCCAACCCAAACTCTTCCATGATTCCCTGTTTAGTATTAACCCTCGAGGCCTGAAAATACAGAGAACCCTTTGCCCGTGACGCGCATGTCCCCTCCTTTTATATTTATCCCATACTGTTTCTAATCTCTAAGTGCTTATCAGAGCGGAGTAAAAAGAGTTAAGCTACTTTTGTTGTACAAGCTGGGAAAAAATGATTTTAAATGATGTCAAGATTCATCCTTACCAGTGTAATCGGACAGAGCTGTGCCAAGCTCCGCCTTTCCTTACCAAAGTGGTTGCTACAAACACCAGGTAAATGAATAAAGCAGTTTTTACACCCTACTAAACAAGTTTCCATTACATAGTCTAAATTTTTCATATCCTGAGCAAACAATTAAACTAAATATACTATTGACAGTGCCCAGACACAAGAGATTTAAAAAGGAAATTGTCTACAGCATGTACATCCACTCCAGAAGCCACAGCACGTAACAGTATCCTGGCTGACCCCGTGACTCAAGATCAGATCAGACTGGTCCGTTTTCTGTTCTACATCATGAGTCAAGAGCCCATTTTTGCTGCCTGGTTGCTCTCATCTCCCAGTAACGGCGCTGACTCACCCTGCCGGAGCAGAACCAACCTACGCGGCTTCCCCCAGCCCTGAAACGCGACGGGATCGGATGCGGCGAGAGCAAAGCTCAAGCGCAACAGGCAGAGAAAAGGTGTAAGCAAAACCAGTGGGCCCCAGTTCAGCTGGTGGTGTGCTGGGGCTCTCCCCGACAGCAGAGCCAACGCAGCCTGAGGAAGAAGAGAGGAACCAGACGTTACCTTGCGGGAGCGGACGCTGCTGGCTGCTGCCCGTAGGCTGGGTAGGCGGGCTGGGTGCCGTAAGCGGACGGTGCTGCGTAGGAAGCCTGGGTGGTGGTAACCGTAGCGGTGTTCGTATCGTAAGCGGCTGTGCCGTACCCCTGGACGGGCTGACTGTACGCTGGGGGGGCAGTCGGGGTGGTATAACCTAGAACAGACGACAGCCTCGTCAGATTAATTTGGCGACCTTCACTCGTAACATTTCAGACTACTGCGCTTCTGTTGACGGTTTATCGGACCTCGGGTACAGCACCGATTTTACCACTGCAAAAATATCACAGATAAGCCGAAAACGATGAACTAACCCACGCCGCCCCTTCGCCTTCCTCGGAGAAACCCCCTGCCCTGGGAAGCCTCAGCCTACAGCCCCAGCTCTACCCTCGCCATCCAAAAACCACGCTCCGAGGAGCTTTCTGGAAGCCACCCTTCGATCAGCATCCAAAGGCTGTTTGTTTACAGCTACTGAAGCTCACGGCTAATGTAATAACGCGCACCCAGGGCAAGCTGAGGCATGCAGCGTCTTCTGAACACAGGAAAGCTAAACAAAGCTCCTGTTCGCCCTAAAGTAAAAGAAATCCAATTGATTTAAGAAGCACGGTCCCATCCTTTCAGCTGAAAAATAAAAGCACAAAATGGCACCAGCCTGACTTGACAAGTCTTTTTGAGCCATTTATGAAGTCTTATTTTAAATCAGTAATTCTGGAAACAAAAGAAAAGCACTTTACATTTGCTTTAACTGAAGAGAAAGGTCAAAAAAGACACATAAGCTAGCTCCTGATGTTTTATGTACCTTCACCTTTCTTCGAATTTCAGTTTGTTTCAGGTAAAAAGCTTACAGACCATACATTCATTTCTGAACAATTTTACAAGAATATCCAAGATCCCCAAACAGCTCCATTTAAATTAATCCTTCCAGCAGCCGCCGCTGTATAATTTAGCCGACCATTTGGCTTGTCACAAAGGTGAGCTATAACCCTGGCATTAACACGGTGGCTTTTTATAGTTAAGAACCTTGTGAGCGGGTTTTGAAATTATGAAATGGAGACTTACATGAAAAAAGATCAATTAAAAATTTTGTTAGCAAAAGCTGACTCACTAAAAATACAAAACATCGATTGCCAAAGAGCAGTTAACTGGTCTCAGTCTTGTTGATGTGATCTTAATTGCATCAATTAAGATAACAGCTTCTCCATCGCTTATTTTTAATAAACATAGGACACTTGTGACATAGTCTGCCTTCTAATTACACAGCATTGTAGGCAAATTGTGCTGCAGCTTTTTATTTCAATTCCCTAATTTGAAAAAGCGATACACTTCCAGCAGAATACAGCGTGCCTTCCCGGCCCACCGCGGTACTTCCACATCTCGCTGTCCCTGCTGCCACAGCAGGACCCTTCCCCACGGCTCTCTGAATCAGCAAGTAAAGAGAAAGAGAAGTGAGAGGAGGAAGTTTGCACAGCACATCAGTTAAAAAACAAACTTCAGCTTTCTGTCCTGAACTGAGTTTTCTGGTTAGCCTCGGGATCCTGATGAAGGGGACGCAAGCCTGTCCGCTCTTGTCACCTGCAACAGCTAGCCTAAAAGCCGCTGCCCGCTCCCACAAGCCTCGTTCCTCCTGCCCTGGGCCCCCCACGCTTGTCACGCTACCGCCCTCCTGCTGAAGGCCGCGGGCTGGCTTCCACATCGCAGGGCTGCCAACCTGGAAACACGAAAGCCAGAGAGTAAGCTCGTCTCCCACCAGGAAACAACGTGCACGAATCACTAGTAAATCAGCTTTCACGGTCATTATTCCTTTTTGCTGAGAAGTTCTCCGAAAAGCAAAGTCCTGTTCTGAATGTTGCTGAGCAGGGTGAATGGGATCATGCCGAAGAGGATAAAATGAGCATGATTTTTAGAGCAACAGACAAATTTATACAGTCCAAACGCTTAAAATGTCAGCCACCACAGCACTTCCACAGAGAGCACCGACACCAGAAGTTAAAGGAATCCTTATTTGAACTGGCCCAAGCCTGACCACTTACTAAAAAAGCTGCTGTTTGCATAAGTAGAGTCTGCAGTAAGTGCTGCTGAGGCCACAGCCGTGCCCTAGGCTGCTCTCGTCGGACCCAGAGCCACAGGGTGATCCTCCAAAACCTGGGCCCCCTTTCTCAGCACTGTTACTGGCAGCACCAACCTCTCGAATCAAGGAAGCGAGCAGGTTTGCTAAAACCTGGCTCTGCCCAGTCGATAGAATAAAAGGAAGGGGAAAGAAAAAAATTCCTGAATTTTAATGGTTTGGCCCTAGATGGAGCGTTTCCCTTGTGCGAGTGTGCTCAGCAGGAAGGGTTTGTACCAAAGAAAGAAAAGGCGGTGATTTAACATCCCACTGGTCTAAATTTTCATTTCAACCACTTAGTTTAGGTATTCTGAAAATCCCCAAGAGCTGTATTTTTGAGGGGGGCATTTACATTACATCACTTCTCTCTCCTCCTGCTGCCAGGCAGCAAGATAAACGGCGAGTCTGCAGAACAGATACTGTAAGAAAAAGGTAACAGAAGAACTTTGATAACCTGCTTAAGAAGTCCAGTTAAGTGGCTCAGTTTCCTCTCAAAGTATCCAAGCCTGCAAGCAAAACCCTTACTGAAGTCTAGGAATTCTTCAGGCGGAAGGGAAGCTTGCAGGATTTGGTCCTCAGAGAACATCAACTGAAAATACTGAATTCAAAGAGATTTATTCTGAAACAAGCAGGCTTCGCGTCAGCTAGCAGCAGTTTTTGAAGGGTTCTCTCTGCTGCATTAAAAGCTTGGGGGTCTGCGTGCCCAGAGACAGCCGACTCCTGTTTGGCATGCATATCTTCTACCGGGGACGTCTGGAGAAGGGGACGGAGAGGCTACCCTCTCTCTGCTCTATTTTGGTGTAACAGATTATTGCGGTAGCCAAGACAGCTGTGTTCGTTTCAAATTCTAAATACATTAGAAACTTAAAATATACATAAGCCTAAATTTCACAGGTAAAAAGAGAAGTGGGGGCTGGCTGTCTTTAGAGAGTAATTCCCACGTAGCTACTTAAAGGAGATTCATACTTGAACATTTGAAATGATGTCTTTACCCCCAAACGACATCGCTAAGAAAGCCAATAACCCCAACAGATGCAGCTCTTTATTTACTCTTGTAATTCATGCTTACACACCGCAGTGATTAAAGAGCAAACCATGACCACAGATCTGGTGGTGCCGGTTAATCCCCTAATCCCGTTGCCGTCCAGGGAGCTGCAGAGGAGCCCACAGGCTCCCAGACCCCTCTTCTCCGTAACAAACCGACGAGGTGACTCCAAGACACCTTTTCCTTCAGCCCCGGGGAGGGAAGAAGCGCAACTTGGGCGGTGACTCTCACCTCGGGCGGCCTGGGAGTCAGTGCAAGGCTGGATGGCAGAGAGCTTGGGACGGGAAGGTCCCCAGGGAAGGCTCCACCAGCCCTCACCTGAGGCGATGCAGAGGAACCGTCTCTGCCGTTCCTGCAGAGTCCCGAGAGGGTGTATCTGCACAGGATTGGAATTTCCCTGACCACAACGGCATCTTACCCAAAAAACAGGCTGTTAAGACAAAAAAAGGCACTCTGCTTTTAAGTAATTGCAGACATCCCTTTGCTACAAAAAGGCGACGCCTAGGAAAAATAAATTGAGATTCAAGCGTAAAAATTGCAAGTCTCTTAGGGCATAAAGATGTAAGCCCCAGGCAACACCCCAGGCTTTATTTAGTATGAAAGGCAGAGGACGGAGCGAGGAAGACAGGCTTTAAGCACTATCGGTCTCATTTGCACAGCGCTGGCTCCTCAAGGAGAGGCAGGTGTAGGAAGAATAAATACAACCTGGCACTCTGCCCGGAGACCAACATCAACAGTTCTGCCGCAGACCAACGCTACGCCGACTGAGGCAAATCGTACTCGAAGGTCTGATACGATCTTTTGTTTGACCACTTCTTGAGTCTTTTTTTTTTTTTTTTGATGAAAAGAAAAAAGAAGCTTTTTGCCTAAAAAGAAGCAGCTGTGCAGAAAAGGTGATTAATATTATTATTCCTCCAGCAAATATACTCTTAAGGGGCAATCAAAAACATGAACAGTGCAGCTTCCTGCAACCCCTGCGGGACTGGGGTCCGTAGTAAGGATTAAGGGACTCAAACACTTCTAAGAAAGGAATTCTGGAAGTCCACAAATCCTTTTTGCTGCCAATTTATGCCCATATACTTTTAAATGAAAGGAAAAAAACCCTGTAGATAACCCACAGCGACACCAGCTAAAGGGTACTGGCTCTCATTCTGGCAGAAACTTTCCTCATCCTTGCAGAGATGTTCAGTATTTTAAGTGCCGTGTAACTGGACAGACTACAGGATAACGTTTTCTCTCCACCTCTTCCTTGGGAAGCATTCCCAGAGGGCTTCTGTGGCCAGATACCCCATTGCCCGGTATTCCCTTGCTTTGGGAAGTATTTAAGAAAGCTCCCACTCTAACAGACATTTGTAACGTCTCTCACAGCAAAGGATGAATCTGCGGAAAACGGCACCCAGGGCATTATGTGGAAGAAAATCCATTTTCTTTTTCAAAGTCTCCTGAATATTCAGTCCAAATATACCAGAACTGAATGATGTCTCAATAGTTTCTTTCAGACATTGAGACACTCGTACGTACAAAACTCCAGTTCGAAGAGCACGCGTTGGAATAGTTTACAGCACGTTAACGGACACGTGACATACGCATCTGCACTGGAAATCCAAAGACAACATGGTGGCATGCAAAGCTGGTGGTCAGGACGCCTGGACGTGTCTAACCATGCTGTTTACCCTTTAGGAAACGGTCATTAGCGCTCAGGAGGTTTTATCCATAGAGCACGCCGCTTGGAGGTTTTACAGAGATGCGGAGACGGCAAACAGCATCGCAGCCTAGCGAATTCTTACTGTCATTGCGCGCGTGCGCTCTGATGCTGGGCATTTTTAGCGCTAAAACCAAGTGACACCTAAAGGGT
>NC_138834.1:13227528-13290799 GCF_965183815.1 Platalea leucorodia
GCAGAAGCGCACAAAGTAAAACAGGTCAGTTACTCAGCGTAAAAACGCTTTCGTGTTCACTATTTAAGGTTTCAGTGAAGTTACTCTGAATATTCATGTCCACTGGCCAAGAGTTGAAAAATAGGAGTTTACGTAGGCACCGAGGACGGGCTCAGCAGAGCATCCAAGGGCTTGCCATCACCAGACTGGCGCGGTGACTGGCTGCTCCCGTCCCGGCGCCCTTGCATTCAGCGAGAGATCAGCTCTCAACTCGCACCTTCCCTGGAGCTCATTTTCAAGCCTAGGCTATCACTAAAGGGCCGCTTCCTGCCCATCGTCTGCCTCAGTCCTGAAGACGGCACTGCAAAGCAACTCCTCAGCCGCGGCGATCCGATCGGCAGCACAGCGTGGCTGGTTTAGCGCAGAGCTCCCCGGCCGCTGCAGTTTTAACCAGCTCCCTCAGCCCCGTGCCACGGACCAGCCGGCTCAAACTTCAGGCACCAGCCTTCCAACAGCTTTGCACGGCCAGCAGTTTGGTTTAGGATAAAACTCTAGTTACAGCTCAAGAAGCAACGTGAAGACAGCCTTAACATCCAGATTCCAAAGGGATTTACCGACTCCTGTGGGAGCCTGGAACTTAAACGCCTTTTGGGATCTAAGCCTGTGTTACTGGAGAGCCAGCCTCCCTGAACTCAAGCCCGCAGATCTTAACCAGGAGTAGAAAAGCCTTGACCGGAGCGCATAGGTCACGGTCTGTGGAAGCTCACGCATCGAGAGGCAGGAAACGCTGCAAACCTCCCGTGGCCATTTGCCTACAGCTGAGTTTAGTTGGTTAGTTGTTTTAATCTCACGCTAGAGGATGTTGTTGAGGCCTTCTGTTCTTACACTTGCCAGTCTGCTTACACTTGTCCTTCCGTGTAACCCGCACATTTGGTAGCGGTTCTTGCAATTGTTCTGTCTCAAAATACTTATTCAAAATAAAAGCTACTGTCACCTTCATTTAAGCCGAGCCAAATGCCAAGACTGAACCCGTGCTCCTCCTGCAACCCTGATATTTTTCGCAAAGGGCCTTCTCACCCTGCCGCAGGAACAAGCGAGTGTGGTATTCACGCAGCCTCACCTGCCTTGGACTGGCTAGTGCAGGCAGCAGCAGGCAGCGTGGCACAGGCAGAGGAAGGCAGCTCCTGCTCACCCTTGCAGCACCAAAGCCACGCTGTTGCCACAACCAGAATTAACCGATTTAAAGCTGCTCGCCAACGCTCCAAGACGACAACGTGGTGGTTTTTATCTCCGTAACACAGACGTACTCTTGGGCAGCAGGATTTTCCCTTCAAAAACCTTTCTGGAGAGGCGAGGGAAAATTAACCTAGGCTACTTTTCGAGGACAAAAGCTTACCTTAGGAAACATACTTGGAGTGCCTATACAAATGTGGTTTTAGTAACTTGTATTTTAAGGATTAAAAATAAGCACGGTTTAATTAATCTCTTAAAGATCATCATCACTTTGCAGTCTAGCCAACTGAGAGTATTAGTAAGTTTAGCAACAATAACTCCATGAAAAAAATCTATTCTCTCCTCCTGCTTTGACCAACCGCGGCAATCTCACAAATGGCAATTTCCTCCCCCTTTTTCTTTTAAGGCGTTTCTCTCCTACACTGCTGAGTAAAACACCCACCACCATGGTGGTGTCAAACGTACACCGAAAATTAGGCTTTTATAACCCTCTCGACAACAACCACCTTAGGCTCGGATATATTAACAAAGGGGACTGTTGAGGCTCCTTGATGTTTAGGCTGTTTACACTTGAAGAAAGCAGTTTGGGCTGTGTGGGAAGCTACAAGACAACTTTTAATGACAGACGTTGACATCGCTCAGCGTTTTTCGTGGCTGGCAGAGCCCCGTGTAGCTCACTGGGAGACACGTGATTCAGCAGCAATTATAAAACCGTCTCGCGTTTTACCTGGGCGGTCTGTGCATATCCTTGAGCTGGCTGAGGTGCATACGCGCTGTAGCTGTAAAATGAATTTAAAGACATTTATAACGCATCCCCGTATTTCTGACTTGTGCAAAACATGTATCACAAGACAATTTTCACATATCCGAATGATTTCTGCTGAAATAATAAGGCAATACAAAATCTAAAAGCTAAAGGAAATCCATAGGATTTACAAACATACCCGAGTTAAGACTAAACCACAATTATTATATACTTATATTACATCTTTTTAAAACAGAGAGGATAAGACCGTAATGCTACTTACCCCTGCTGAGCTGCAGCTTGGCTATAGGTACTATAATCTACAAGAAAAGAAAAAAAAAAGGAAAAAAGGTTGACAAAGGCTTAACAAAATTAACAGTGCAAGAGCACAGCAGCTGGAATTTCCTCCTGCAGCTTGAAAGAACTGCTATAAACCGCTGGAAATCCAGTTTCAAAAGAGTGTAAGGTAAATGCACTTTTTCAGTCTTTGAAGGAAACAAAACCTCTCTTCCCTTCATTGTTACTGCTGTTTGCAGCAGCAACTTTGATCTCAAATGACCCTACTTTAATTTAACTGCCACCTTGGATGACACCCAAGGGGGCTGGCAGGAGGGTGTTTTGTTTTGGAACAAAAGAAACGCTGGGGCTGACACTTACAACCCCCCCACCCCGGTTTTGCGAGCTTTTGGCTCTGTAGAAACCATCACACTTCACTCTTTCCATTTAACTTTCAAGGACGCGAACAAATGGCTGTGGAAAGTTCTACCGCAGGGTTTGAGACGGGCAGCTAGCAGTAATTCCTTCTTCAAAGCCCCCATCCACGCCAATACCCTGATTTAGAGGACAACTGAAATCCTGAAAATCCAAGCAGAAAAGCTTACGCTGAACTGGTTTGCTGTCGGGAATGGAAAATGTGTCCACATGGCAATTACAGGGCTATATTTGAAATGATTACAGCTCCTAAATGTACGCTTTCCCTCAAAGTCACCAAGCAACTCCAGTTCCCATCCAAACTTCTAGAGCGAACGATGAATTCACCGCTCAGACCAGACCTTGCCAGCCAGATTCCAGCTCTCCCAGGACCACAAAAGTCCCGAGGACGGAGATCAGGAATGAGTCCAGACCTTGCTCGCGTCTGCTGCTCGGGCCATGGCATCTGACCGAGCTGAAGGCAGAAGCTGGACGTTAGCAGAGCTTTTCTCAGGCAGAGCCAGATCCTCCTGTGCGGGAAGAGGTTTCGGTGTTTCCATCACGCTCGCACCTCGGGGTACGCTGATCTCGGCTAGAAACCTAACTAACGGATTTGAGGAACCCGGCTGACAACCTCCTACAGCCTTCCGTTATCCCTAGGCTGCGAGGACCGCTTTAACGCCTTCGCCACTTTGTTCGTAACCGAAGGTGACAGAGCACCAGGAATAATTCTGAAAATTTTCATACACCAGAACCTCCTGTTACGCGAGGCCGTGGATTCAGCCCTAATAAAGCTTTCCTCTCCTCCTCCTAACCCCTCTACGTGAGCTTACGGATCTTCCTCCTTTGCACTTCCCTCCGCTGATGCCAGAGCTCAGACCCTGGGGCGCGTGTTGACGGTCGAGGAAAGGAAGCACTGTGACTCTGGTAGTGACTTTTGACAGGTATTAATTACTTCAACCTTGCACCAGAGCGCGGGAATCGGTACGAGTACACAAGGAAGGCGATTGAAATATCACGCACAGCAAAAAGATGCTGAACTGCTATCCAAAGGCTTCCACGCTCCTGAGACGCACGGCACAAGTTGTTAAACTACTCTGGCACCGCTCCTGCTTTCCTTACAGGTTGTCACGTTTAATATTGAAAAATCTAGCTTGTTAAATTCAGGGTCACTGCTCTTTTTTTTTTTTTTTTTCAGTCTACACGTGGCTCTAAGCTCTGCTAAATCCTGAGTGTTAGAAACCATTAACGCCCATTCCCCCTCATCCATCTTCCCTCTCCCACCGCCTCCTTCTCCCAGCACCCCTCCATCCTCCCCCAGTCTCACCGTACGCCCTCCTCCACCCCTGCCTCCTCTTTTCCAAGACTGTTCACCCTCCAGCCCCCCAAACCTCCACACTCCTCTTTTAATTCTCATTTTCTGCACCCCCTTGGGTTACCACAGTCCTCCAGGCTGTTAAAAAACAGCCAGGCTGCGGAGCACGGACCTCCCCAACCTTCACCCCTCGCTGGTAGACCCCCAGCAACCTACCGCCCTCCCGAAGAGCTGCTGGGGCCTCAAGCTACGCACACCATCTTCAATTAAACACCCATCACGCAGCCCTCCTTACAGCCTTCCCCCAGTCCGACCTAGACACGACGTTTTCCCCTTTGTAGGATTTAAATCCAGGTGTTGAATTTGCAATTTGTCTCCGGTAATCCCTCTCTTCTAATTTGCTCGAATTCAGATTAACGCAAAACGTTAACAAAAAAAATATTATGGTTCATTTAGTTAAAACCATCTCCCAGCCTTTATTTCCAGTGGGAAATTAATCTTCATCCTTCTATTTCACGAGGCTCAAGAGCACAATAGCGCAGCCGAAAATAGCAGCTCCCACGGAAGAACATTTCCATGTATTAAGCCGAAAGACAGCTGTATTTTTAAACCCCATTTTGACAATTCCATTGGCACACGTGTCTTTAGTATTTTTTTTTTTTTTTAAGAAAACCTCCCCAAGGTGATATTAGTCACGTTCCCGCACGCTCCATGGCCTGTGACATTTTCCTCTGCGGAGAGGTCCGACCCTCGGCTGTTGGGCTTTAGTTTAAGGCTGATGTTGTCGTGGTTGGTAAGTCTCAATTTTGACTTATTTGCATTCAGTTGGAGCCCTCGCGTAAAAGCATGTTTCCTTCTATGATGCTTCCCTGGTTTTATTAA
Organism: Platalea leucorodia; assembly: GCF_965183815.1. Classification (NCBI taxonomy): domain Eukaryota; kingdom Metazoa; phylum Chordata; class Aves; order Pelecaniformes; family Threskiornithidae; genus Platalea; species Platalea leucorodia. Next base: position 13,232,373 of record NC_138834.1, read on the forward strand.
AAAAAAAAATTACATTTGCACTAGAAACCGTCCCGAACAGCCACCAGGAAAGCCGAAGGCATGGAGGAAGCCTTCAGTAAGGACAGGGATCTCCTGAACGAGCACAACTCAAAGAATCTTCTGGGGCTGGAGCACCGAGGATCCGCTACTGCAAACGACCCCTTAGCGAATCTCTAGCAGGGAGAATCTGGGCACTGCGGCCCCGGGGAGGCACCGGGGGGTCCCGGCCGCCGCGGGGCCTGCGGTGCTGGGGGCAACCGGGCCGGCTGGGGGCCTGGACAGCCGCGGCCCAGCCGGGAGGGACCGCGCCACCGCGGGGGCCCCGCCGTGACAGGGCCGCGGCCCGGCCCCGAGGCACCCCCCCCCCCCGCCACCGCCCCGCTCCCCTCAGCCCGGCCGGCCCCAGGCTCAGCCCGTCCTGACGGGTGCCGGAGGCCGCTCCGGCTTCAGCCGCTGCCGCCGAGGCGGCCCCCGCGGAGGCCCCGGGCCGGCCCGACCCCCCCGGCCCCGCTCACCCGTCGACGCCATTTTCTCGCCTTCCTCCTCCGCGCTCCCAACGTCCGGCCGCCGCCGCCGCCCCGCACTGCGCATGCGCCGCCCGGCCCCGCCGGGCCGTACCACGGCGGCGGCGGGGGGGGAGCCGCGGGCGGCCGCGCACCGAGGGCTCGCCTCGCCCCGTCCCGCCGCCTTCCCGGTGGTCCTCGCCCCCCGCGGAGAACCGAGACCGCTCCGCGCCGCGGCGGCCGCCGCTGGGGAGGGCAGTTCTCCCGCGGCACTGGGCGCTCCCCCCCCGTCGGACTGCAGAATGGTACGGCCCGAGGCCGTTAGGGACCGTCGCGCAAGAGCCGTTCGGGTCGGGAGGCGGAGCGGGGAGGGCGGGGCTACGGCGGCGTGATGTCATCGCCGGGCGTCACGCGGCAGCGAGCGGCGCCGCCGGGCCGCGCGCGGGGTCGCGCCTGACGTCACACGCTAGCAAGTGGCGCCGCGCGCGGCACGTGGCGTCAGTGCCCGGCGGCACGCGGTGTGCCGTGGTGTGGTATCATCACCTGACATCACGCTCCTGCAAGTCACACCACGGGCTGCGCGTGACGTCAGCAGGTGTCACGCCTCACGTGCTGGCAAGTGACACTGCAGGCCAAGCCAGGTGTTGTGTGGGATCCCACGCTGTGCCTGGCATTGCACGCTGCCCACGCAACGTCATAATGTGAGCGTGACGGGGTGACGTCACGCATGATGTCAGCCCACCCACGCTGCCGGCAGCGTTGTCCCATGATGGGTGGGGATGCAGGTACGCCGCAGGGACGGCCCCGGCTGGTGTCCCCGTCCCCAGCAGCTGCCACCCCCCGTGTCTCCCCCAGCACCCTGTGCCCCGCTGCCTGCCCCTGCCTGCTGCTGCCTGCCCCTGCCTGCGGGCACCCGGCCTTGTGTGCGCCAGTGGGTGCTGGGGGGCTGCGGCGTCTTGCAATGCCTGCATGGCGTGGGTGGGTGTCCCAGGGGTGGCATAGAGTGGGTGGGTGTCCCCCGGGTGGCACGGCATGGGTGGGTGTCCCATGGGAGGAATGGCACAGGCGGGTGTCCCAGTGTGGGTAGGTGCCCCATGGGTGGCATAGAGTGGCTGGGTGTCCCAGGGGTGACATGGTGTGGGTGGGTGTCCCAGGAGTGGCATAGAGTGGGTGGGTGTCCCAGGGGTGGCACGGCATGGGTGGGTGTCCCAGAGGTGGCATAGAGTGGGTGGGTGTCCCATGGGTGACATCGAGTAGCTGGGTGTTCCAGGGGTGGCACAGCATGGGTGGGTGTCCCAGAGGTGGCATAGACTGGGTGGGTGTCCCAGGGGTGACATGGCATGGGTGGGTGTCCCAGGGGTGGCATGGGGTGGCATAGAGTGGCTGGGTGTCCCAGGGGTGGCACGGCATGGGTGGGAGTCACAGAGGTGGCATGGTGTGGCTGGGTGTCCCATGGGTGGTGTGGCATGGGTGGGTGTCCCAGGGGTGGCATGGCACAGCCACGTGTCCCCTGGGTCCCCCTGCAGGTCACCGCAGCCCATCTCCCCGTGGCACCATCCCACCCCGCTGGCAGCCCCGGGGACGCCCCGTGGGACCCCACCACTGTCCCCAGGCCACCCACTGTGGGCAGAGGGGACCCGCTCCAGCCACCCACGTCCCCACCCATGGGTGCTCGCTTCACCCACGGGGGTCCCCCGGGGCGCTGAGGGACACCACAGGCCACGGGTTCGGGAGGCGTTTAATGACCTTGGGGGTCCCAAAGTGGCGGGACGAAGCGCGCAGGGCAGCGGGGTCCCCGCCTGGGGGGTTCCCCACCGCCAGCCCCCCCAGAGCCCCCGCCCCGGCGCAGGGGTGGCGGCGGGGGCTCAGGTCGGGGACGGAATTAAGCACCCCCAGAGGTGCACGTCAGGGTGGGGGCAGAAAAGGGGCAGGGGGGCCCTGGCACCCCTTTGCCCCCCCCGGGCGGGGGTTCAAGCAGCAGCGATGGGGGCCAAAGCGTGGGGGGGGGCCGGTGCCGTGCCACCGGCTAGCACCAAGTGCCCTGCGGGGCCACGGGGACGCGGCGGGGGGTGGCCCCCATCCTGCCCCCTCCGGGGTGATGCTCCTGCCCGTACCGGCGCGGCGGTGGGCGCAGGGTGGGGGGGTGACAGTGGGTGTCAACCCCCCGCCCCCCCCAAGCTGTGTCACTGGTTGCGGGGGGGGCCACTGGTGGGGGGCCACGATACGGTAGGGGAGCTGGCCACTGCCACGCTTGCCACGGGGTGGCCCGGGTGTCACCGTGCCGGGGGGGGCCGCTGCCTGAGCCAGGCTCTGGTTCTGTGGGGAGAAAGGAGGCAGGCGTCAGGGTGCCCGACACCCCCCCCCCCCCCAAAGTCACTCTGGCATCGGGTGCTGTGGGTGGGGGTCCCTTGCCCCACCGAAATGGGGTTCATTGCTCCCTGGCCACGCGGCAGCGTCGAGCCCCACGGCTCCGGCTGGCCCCTGGGACCCGCATGCTGGGAGAGGCACACTGGGACTGGGCGGGGGGGACACGAGGACCCCCCGGCTGGCACCCCCTGCCTGGCACCCCCCGGCCGGCACCCCAAAAGCCAGGGTCCCCCCTGCAGGAAAGCACAGCGGGAAAGTGGAAGCGGGGGTGTAAAGAGGGTGGGGGCCACCCGCCGCCCCCCAGCTGGGCACCCTGGCACAGTGGGGGCTGGGCACTGGGGTCTCCCTTGGGCCAAGGAGGGGTCCAGGGGCTCCCTCCCTCCAAGAGGAGCTCCAGGGGCTCCCCGGGTTGAAGGGCTCCTCCCAGGCCTCCCTTCATCCTTGGGGAGCTCCAAGGTTTCCCTTGGCCCAAGAGGGTCTCCGTGGTTGTCTCTCTCAGCCCAAGAGGTTCTCCCTGGTCTCCCCTGGTGCAAGACAGGCTCCAGGGTTTCCCTTGGTCCAAGGAGCTCCAGGGTTTCCCTTGGCCCAAGAGGGGCTCCATGGTCTCCCTTGATGCTTGGGGAGCTCCAGGGTTTTCCTTGGCCCAAGAGGGGCTCCATGGGTCTCCCTTGGCCCAAGAGGGTCTCCATGGTTGTCTCTCTCAACCCAAGAGGTTCTCCCTGGTCTTCCTTGGTGCAAGAGAGGCTCCAGGGTTTCTCTTGGTCCAAGGAGCTCCCTGGTCTCCCTTGGCCCAAGAGGGGCTCCATGGTCTCCCTTGATGCTTGGGGAGCTCCAAGGTTTCCCTTGGCCCAAGAGGGGCTCCATGGGTCTCCCTTGATTTGAGAAGGGCTCCATGGTCTCCCTGGAACCTTGGGGAGCTCCAGGGTTTCCCTTGGTCCACAAGGGTCTCCCTGGTTGTCTCTCTCAATCCAAGAGGGTCTCCATGGTCTCCCTTGACCCTGGGGGGCTCCAGGGACCAGCTCCCGGGGGCTCCAGCCCCCTGTGCTCCATGCCCGCTCCCGGGGGGGCCGCGCCTCGCCCAGCTCATGCAGGGAGGGGAGGAGGGAAGGCGGCGCGGTTACCTGGCCAGATGATGGCTTCCAGCAAGGTGACCCTTCTAGCCAGGACCTCCAGCCGGGCCTGCTGCCGCAGGAGGGTTTGGAAGCTACTGGCCTGGGGGAGAGTGAGAGAGCAGAGCAGAGCGCGCGTTCGCCCTGCGGCGGGCACGGCACGGGTGGCACGGCATGGCACGGGTGGCATAGCACGGCGTGGGTGGCATGGCGTGGGTGGCATAGCATGGGTGCAGCCCCGGCAGGTGGGGGGGTGCCGGTGCAATGGGTGGGGGGTGCCAGGTCTCCCAGGAGGGTGCTCATCCTGGTCTCAGAGGGGTGCCGGGGGCTCCCGTGGCCCCAGGGGGATGCGAGGGGCTCTCCCATCCCTGTGGGTCCAGGGGGGCCCAGGGGGCCCTTGCGCTGACCCTGCCCCAGCCGCAGCTGCCTCCATGTCCCCAGCAGCGTCCTGATGGGGACACAGCTGTCCCCTGCCCAGGCAAGTCCCGGCGGGGTGCTCCCTCTGCCACCCCCCAGCACACCGAGCCCCCGGACACGTGGGGGGACACGTCCCCAACCTGCCCGGGGGGCCACCGGCTTGTCCCCAAGATGGAGACTGTCATGGCATCCCTGCCCGAGGTGGGTTCCTGGGGTGCCCAGCCGTGGGTGCAGGCCAGGGGTACCCCGGTCACCCTCGCCCTACGAGCGGTCCCCAGTGCTGCCCATGATGCCACAGTGTGGGTGATGACGTCATGCACGGCTGATGACATCACACTGCAGCCAAGGCGGGGGCTGACGCCTTGCCCCGGTGCCTGGCCCCTCGTGGCGGAGGGGATGGGGTGCCGAGGGACCCCTTCCCGCAGCTCCATGACATCAGTGAGCCAAGGGCCACCATGGCGTCATGGGGGCCTGGTGACCTGCCGTCGGGGATGGGGGCCACCCTGGGGGTCCCCGTCCCCTCCCGTGGCCCGGGCTGGCCCCCCCTACTCACCGTAGAGCCCAATCATTGTTTCCAAGATTAAAACCCTCTCCGCTAAAATCTTCAGCGCCTCGCGGAGCTGGTGCAAACCCTCCCCCTGGGGAGAAGAGAGGGAGGGGGGTGAGGGGGGGCCGGACCCCCGCATGGCCCCGGGACCACCTCTCCTGGGGGGGGGGGGGGGGCACGGAGGGGACACAGGTACCCCCCACCTCCCAGCACCCCCCGACTCACCGCAACACTGGGCACAGCCGGGGACCCCCACGGCATCATTGGGGGGCCCAGGGATGATACATGGGGGAGAGCAGGGGAGGGGGCCGGGGGTACCCCCCATGCTCATCACCACCCCCTCCGGCACCCATGGGTGGCCGACCCCTCTCGGTAGATGTGTTCCTGGTGTCACCCCCCACTCACCCAAGTGCCCTTCTCGCCTGGCTCGCCCCTGGGGCCCGGCTCGCCCTGAAACACAGAAAGGAGAGGGCCTGGCAGGGGGGGGCACGGGGGGCTGCAGCCCAGGGGGGCCCGACCCAGCAACGTACCTGTGCCCCGTCCTGGCCACGGCTGCCCGGGTGGCCCTGGGGACCCTGGGGGGGGGGGAGGGGGGAGAGCCCATCAGCATCTGGGGGGCACGGCCAGACCCCGCATCGTGGGAGATGCTGGCAGACCGCGCCCCCCCCCCCCCCCCCCCCCCCCCGGCTGAGACCTCCCCAACTCGTGTCACAGTGCTGGGCTGGTGGGGACTCACCCTGTCTCCCTTCTCCCCGGGGGGGCCGGCAGCTCCGGGTGCCCCGGCTCTACCCTGTGCAAGGACAAGGTGGGTGCCATCAGCTGCGGGTGGGAGCCCAGGGGGGCTCAGCCCGCCCTGCACCCCCCACCCCAGTGCTCCCAGCACTTACGTCGGGTCCTGGGGGGCCGGGTGGCCCGATGGGACCCGGGGGGCCAGGGGGACCTGGAAGGAGAGGGGGCACAGATCAGCTCGGCCCTGGCAGAGTGCCCCACACTGGTGAACACCCCAAAAATGCTGGGGGGGACACACACTCACCCATCGGCCCCGCAGGTCCGGGGGGTCCGATGGGACCCATGATGCCCCCGGTGGCTTCGGTGAAGGTGTTGGAGAGGAGCGGATCCCCTGGGGGAGAGCATGGGTGGTGGGCAGGGGCCAGCCCCCCTGGGGCTCCCAGCACCGCCTGGGGAGGGGATCCCCCCACCCCAGCCCTCCTTACTGGGCTCGGCTATGCGGGGTATCGCTGGCCCCACAGGGGCAGGGGGTCCCGGGGGGCCGGGGGGCCCAGGTAACCCCTTCTCTCCGGGGAGCCCCCTGGCTCCATCCCGGCCAGGTGGTCCTGGGGGGCCGGGGGGACCTGCAGGGAGGAAGAAGAGGGTGAAGGTTGGGGGGGTGCCTGTTAAACCCCCGATGCCTGAAGCTGTGCAGTGCTGGAGCCCTTCTGAGCCCCAGAACTGCTGCACAGACGCTGCCAAAACCTGCCCGCCAGGAGAGAGGATTGGGATCCCTCTCCTGCGGGGGCTCCCTGTCCCCCCTTACCTGGTGGCCCCACTGGACCCTTCACCCCGGGAATGCCCGATGGTCCCCGTCCTCCTGCGTCGCCCTTGGGGCCGGAGGGTCCCCGTGAGCCCGGTCTCCCTGCAGCCAAGGAGCACCCTGAGGGGAGCACCCTGGGGACAGCCCCTCGGAGGGTGCCCCCCACCCACGCTGCCCCCCACCCACGCCTGGAACCCACCATCACGCCCCAGCACAGCTCCCAGCTGCAACCCTGGTGTGGGTGGGGAGAGCATCGATCTGGGGGGGCACCCCAAGAGCAGCAGCCCCACGCCCGTGCCCCCACCCTGCCCCAAAGCAAAGCCCTTCAAATCCTCCCCAGAGCTGGCCTGGTCCCCACGAGCGGCTCAATGTCACCGCCGTCCCCTGGGGACGGCTGGGGTGGGACTGCAGCCTGTTCCCCCAAGGTGAGGGGCTCCAAGAGGGGGGTCCCCCAGGTGCCCCCCCCAAATATTGAGAACACCTGGGTGCTTTTCCTGGGCAATGGCACTGCCGGTGCTGCCAGGTGGCACTGCCAACCACCGAGGATGTGGCACTGCCACCCGCCGGTGCAGCAGGATGCCGGTGGCTGGCCGTGGGGGCACGGGGCAGCTGCCTGCACTGCCTGCCTTACCGTCATCCCCGGGGCTCCCGCGGGCAGCCGGAGACCCCCAGAGCTGCCCGGTCTCCGGCCCCCTGCCCGGGACGCTGCCTTTGGGTGCTGGGGAGGTGGGGGGTTCGGCCACTGACAGCCGGGCCACCTGGCAAAGAGACGGGAGGGTTGGGTGCCGCAGCGGGGGAGACCATAAGGTGACCCCCCGCCCCGCGTTCCCACACCCCTCAAGGGGTGGCCAGACCCGGGGTCGGTGGCACTTTGCAGGGCTCACCTGTGCCTCGAGGGTGGCGAGCCGGGCTGTCAGCTCCCCGAAGCGGCTGCAGTTCAGGCACCCTGCGGGGGGAAAGCGGGGGGCACGGGTGGTCGGGTGGGGGGCACCCACCCCTCTTTCACCCATGCTGATCCAGCGTGGGGTGGCAAGGGGGGGGGGGCCCACCTGAGAAAGCCGTGGGGCGCAGGGGGGGCCGGCGTGGGGCAGTGCTGGGGCGGCCAGCGTCCCGCAGGGCGACGAAGGTGTGAGCCTCTGCTGAGGGAAGGGGGAGTCAGGAAGGGGGCACCCCCTCCCCATTGCATTGCCTCTGTTGGGAGACCCCCAAGGGCCACAGGGCTGGGAAAGCCTGCTGCCCCTCACCCCAAAATAGGGGCGGGGGGGTGCAAGGGCTCCCGCTGCTTCTGCCCCCTCCTCGCTCCTTGTGAACCTCAGAGCCCCAAACCCCGCCATGTCCCCAAGCCAGATCCCCCTTGAACCCGCGAGTGACCAGCCAGATCTCCCCAAACCCCCCCGGTCCTGAACCAGACCCCCCCCCAAACCCACACCAGGTCCCCCAACCCACCCCATAACCCTCAGCCAGCCCCCCTCAAACGCCCTCATGGTCCTGAACCCCAACCCCCCCAAACACCCCTATGGCCCCCAGCGAGACCCCCCACCCCAGCCCCAGCTCGGGGGTGGCTTTGGAGGGGGGGAGCACATTCCTGGGGACACTGCCCACATCCACCGCCCATCACGGGGTCCCAACACCTCGTCCCCACTGAGGGACCCTGGGGACAGCGGCTCGGGGCCACCCGGGGCGGCAGGAAAGGGGTGTCTGGAGCAGAGTTGGTGGCATTGCACCCCCCCGCTCCCCCGGCGCTGCCACCCCACCCCGGCACAGCCACTGCCATGCTGCAGGGGACAGCCAGCGCCGCTCTAAGCGGGCCCAGATGTGGGGCACCCAGCCAAGCACGCACGAAGCAGGAGGAGGAGGAGGAGGAGGAGGAAGAGCCCTCCGCCTCCCTCTGTGCTGCTGCCACCCAGCTGGCTCCGGAGCCCCTCGTGCCAGCCACTGTCCTGCAGGCCCTCGGTGCCACCCCGGTGTCCCCAGGGTGCCCCCACCCCTGGGTGCCACCCACTGCCCCTACAGCTCCTGACCCCCCCCATGCCCCGCAGAGCTGGGGCCAAGGCTGGGGACCCACAGCTGGGGTCTCAGGGGAGAGGGAGGGAGGAGGGTGTGGGTGACGATGGGGACAAAGACCCCCCCCCAGTAAAGAGGCAGGCTGGGGGCCAGCTGCTGAGGCGGCAGCGCCCGTCCCACCACGCATGGCACAGCCTTGCACCCATTCATCCCCGCGCGCAGGCAGCTGCCCACCCGCCCTCCGGCCGCAGGCAGGGACAGCGGGCAGGCAGCCATCCCCTCGTGGGCACACAGCCATCCCCTGCGGGCACAGCCACGGACCCACCCACGCAGGAATGTCCAACCGTCTGCCTGTCCATCCATCTACACCCCATCCATCTATTGACCTTTCCAGTTATCCGTCCCCGGGCACGGCCAGCCAAGTGTCCATCTGCCCACCCACCCCTGCATCTACCCATCCAGCCAAATGTAGGGCCATCCACCCGTCTGTCCACCCACCCACAGGAATCTCCCTCCGTCTATCCACCCACCCACTCACCCACCTACCCACCCATCCGCATGCAGGGACATCCACCCTCCTATCCACCCACCCACCGACACAGGAACATCCAGCCAGCCGTCTATCCGCTTATCCGTTCATCCATCCATGGACACAGCCGTCCAGCCATCTACCCACAGGAACAGCCACCCACCCACCCACGGGAACATCCATCCGTTCATCCATCCACTCAACCACAGGAACATCCATCCACCCACCCAGTCACCCACACAGAAGAACATCCCTCCATCTGTCCGTCCGTCCGTCCATCCATCCATCCACTCAAACACAGGAACATCCATCCATCCACCCACCCATTCACCCACACAGAAGAACATCCATCCATCCGTCCGTCCGTCCATCCATCCATCCACTCAAACACAGGAACATCCATCCATCCACCCACCCATTCACCCACACAGAAGAACATCCATCCATCCATCCGTCCGTCCGTCCATCCACTCAACCACAGGAACATCCATCCATCCACCCATTCACCCACACAGAAGAACACCCATCCCTCCCTGCCTCCCTCCACAGAGGAACATCCCTCCATCCCGCCATTCATCCATCCCTCCATCCACAGAGGAACATCCCTCCCTCCATCCCTCCATCCACCCACACAGAGGACCACCCACCCAGGCATCCCTCCCACCCACCCATGGGCCCATCTCTCCATCCAGCCCTCCCCACCCTGCCCATCCCTGCCAGCGATGCCGATGGCGGGGGGCCACAGCCCCTGGGTGACACCCCCCACCCCAGCCACAGAGAGGACCAGAAGCCCAGCGCCGGGGCAGGATGAGGCCCCTTCCCATGGCCGTGCCACCTCCCACCTTCCTCGCAGTTGGCCCCGGTGTGCCCGGGGCAGCACCTCCACTCCAGCGCCGTCAGCGTCTTGTAGGTCACCCTGTAGATGGGCCGGACGACGGTGCGGTAGCTGCTGGCACAGAGCGGGGCAGCGCCTTCAGACCCATCCCAGGGATCAGCCCAGCAGAGCACCCCAGGGTGCTGGGGTGGGATGCCGGGTGCCCGCTCCCAGGGGATCCCGGTGGCACCGCTCACCTGCCCCCGTTGCAGGCCAGGGGCCAGCGGCAGCCCTGGAAGACCCGCTGGAGGAAGGTGCCGTTCTGGACGTGGCACGACACCGTCCGTGTCACCGTGTAGGAGCACCAGTTGCTGGAAGGGAAACCACTGGTGCCGTCAGCCCTGCCCGGGGGACGCCGCGGGGCTGGCAGAGGTGGCGGTGCCACCCGGGGTGTCCCCCCGTCCCTGTCCCAGGGGGTTCTGCCCCCCAAATTGCCCCAGGAGATGCCCACGCCCAGCTTTCGGGGTGCCCATGGAGGACCCTCCCAGGCGGGGGCTGCCCTGGCACGCCGGGGGGAGCTGGGGCCCCACATTCCTGATGCATTCCCGGCCGGCATGGCGCTGGCGCCGGCTGGCCTGGAGCGGGGCCCGGAGCCCCCCCCTGCGCCCCCGGCCCACCCCGCACAAAGGCTCCTTTCTTTGGGCGCCTGCCTGCCCCATGCCGGCTCCTCATGCCAGGCTCTGCCCACCCTGGGCATCCCCCCCCGCCAGCCTCAGTTTCCCCCTGCAGAAGGAGGGGACATCAGTGCCACAACGCCAAGTACCCCCGTCCCCGTGGTGGGCAGGACTCAGCTGTACCCTCGGCGGGGCTCCAAACTCCGAGGCTGCGTAATTTGGGTCAAAACCCAAGCTTTTTGGGACCGCCGCAGCGCTGCACAGCCCCTGCGAGCAGGGAGGCGGTGGCGGGGGGAACGAGTGGGCGCTGCGGGGGGACAATTGTCTGGGAGGTGCCGGGGGGGCGGGGGGCGCAGCAGGGTGGCACAGGGCTTTCCGGCTGGGCAGCGTCCCAGGTGGGCCCTGTGCCAGGGCCATGAAAGCGCCGAGCCCGCCGGGGCTGTCTCCACGCTTCTGCTGCCGCCCTGCAATGCCAAGGGGGATCCTGGGGGGCAACAGCACCTCCAGCCCCCCTACCCCGGGTGACAGCCCCCGGCATCGTCCTCCCTGGGTGGGCATCCAGCTCCCGGGCGATGCTCCCCCATGCAGATGGGGATGGCACGGGTGCTGCGTCGGGATGCGGCCGCGCCGTCTCGGGGCGAGGATGCAGCGGTGGTGCCAACCCCAGCTGCGCCGGGCGCCCGCGGGGATGGGGACGGGTCCCGGCCCGTTTCGCCTCCCGCCTGGCAGAGGGAGGACGTGGGGGAATGCCCTCCCGGGGAGCGGGGCAGGAGCTGGCGGGCATCGGCGTGCGAGCGCTTGCATGGCCTGGCCTGACCTGGCCCACCCGCTGCCGGGCCGGCACTCGTGCACTGAGCGGGCCCGGGCTCTGCTGCTGGGGCATGCACACACCTGGGGCAAAGCCCACGCCGGGGTTGGCTCCGAATCCCACCCCCCCTTCCCAAACCCAGCCTGTTGGCTTCGTGCCCCCCCAGCTTGGGCATGTGGGACCCCAGCGATGCGTTAGCCCAACGAGAGGGATGGGGTGGGGGCTTGCAGGCCCCCCAGTGCCGACAGCAGGGTGGTGGGTGCTGGGTCGTGGGCTGGGGGGGACACGGCAGGGTGGTGCCAAGGCACCAGGGGCTTCCTGGGCTTGGCCGGGAGGGGAAGGGGAAATGAGGCAGCTTCTGCCTGTCGCCTCACCGACCCGAGCGGAACCGGGAGGTCCCGGCAATCCGGTGCCGGAGACACGGCCAGAGCCAAAGATTTCCTGTAAACAACCCCCCCGCCACCCCGCCTGCCGCTCCGCCGGGCCGGGACCACGGGGACAGGGACCACAGCCCCCCGAACCGGGCAGCGGGCTGCCCCGGTCCCCACCACCTCCCAGGGACGGGCAGGACCCTGGGGCCGGGCCGCTCACCCTGCACCAGCCCCAGCAGTCCCAGTGTGCCCAGCTAGCCCCAGTAGCCCCAGCAGCCCCAGTATGCCCAGGCAGCCCCAGTAGCCCCAGCATCTTGCTAGCCCTGGTAGCTCTGATAACCCCAGCAGTGATGCTAAACCCAGTATGTCCTGCTAGCCCCAGTAACCCCCCAGTAAACCCCAGAAAGTCTTGCTAGCCACAGTAACCCCCAGCCCCAGTAAGTCCTTCTGGCCCCAGTAACCCCCAGCCTCAGTAAGTCCAGCTAGCCCCAGTAGCCCCCAGTATGCCCAAGCCCCGGCAGTCCCCAGCAGCATGGACCCAGCAGCCCCTGCCCTGCCGTCCCCAGCAGCCGGTGCCCCCCGGTACCCGATGCCCCCCATGCCCGGTACCCGGAGCCCCCCGTACCCGCAGCCCCCCAGTACTCGATGCCCCCCAGTACCCGGAGCCCCCCGGTGCCCGCAGCCCCCGGGTGCCCGCAGCCCCCCGGTGCCCGCTGCCCGCATCCCCATCTCCCCGGTGCCCCCCACGCTCCGTGCCCGGTGCCCCCCGTGCCCGGCCCCCCCCTCCCGGTGCCTGCGCTCCATCTCCCCGGTGCCCCCCACCCCGCTGCCCCCGGTGCCGGTACCTGCGGGCGGCGGGCTGCAGCAGGGCCGGGCTCCAGGAGCCGGCGGCGGACGGCAGCAGCAGGCAGCAGAGGTACAGGCAGAGCCCCAGGGGTACAGGCAGGGGCAGGCAGCGGCGGCAGGACCCCCGGTCACGGCCCGCCATGCCGTTCCGCTGGGCTCGGCGTGGGGCGGCGCTGCCCGGGCACCGGCACCGGCACCGGCACCGAGCGGGGCGGCGGGAAGGGGAGGGGAGGGGAGGGGGAGGGGGAGGAGGAGGAGGAGGGATGAAGGAGGAGGAGGGACCCCCGCTCCCCCGCCTTCCCCCCCGATGGCGGCACGGGGAGGGGGGGGGGCGGCGCGATTTGGGGGGGCTCAGCGCAGGGAGGGGGCGCGGTGCGGGGGCTGCGCCCAGACGCGGGGCCCGTGTGAGCCCCGGCGCGACCCCCTGCGTGGGGCACACGCGTGGGTGCGTGCGTGCGTGCGTGTGCACGGTACCACGCGTGTGTGCATCTGCGTGTGCGTGGGTACACGTGTGTGTGCGTGCATGGTACGCACGCGTGGGTGCATCTGCGTGTGCGTGGGTACACGTGTGTGTGCGTGCATGGTACGCACGCGTGGGTGCATCTGCGTGTGCGTGGGTACACGTGTGTGTGTGCATGGCATGCACGCGTGGGTGCATCTGCGTGTGCGTGGGTACACGTGCGTGTGTGCATGGTACGCACGCGTGGGTGCATCTGCGTGTGCGTGGGTACACGTGCGTGTGTGCATGGTACGCACGCGTGGGTGCATCTGCGTGTGCGTGGGTACACGTGCGTGTGTGTGCACGGTACCACACGTGGGTGCATCTGCGTGTGCGTGGGTACACGTGTGTGTGTGTGCATAGCACGCACGCGTGGGTGCATCTGCGTGTGCGTGGGTACACGTGTGTGTGCATGGTACGCACGCGTGGGTGCATCTGCGTGTGCGTGGGTACACACGTGTGTGCATCCTGGTGTGTGCATGGTATACACGTGTGTGTGCGTCTGAGTGAGTGTGGGCACACACGTGTGTGTGTCCTAGTGTGTGCACGGGTACACACGCGTGTGTGCATCTGCGTGTGTGTGGGTACACACACGTGTGCTTCTGCACGTGCATTGGTGCGCACGCATGTGTGCATCTGCATGTGTGTGGGTAGACACGTGCGCTTCTGCATGTGCATGGGTACTCCACGTGTGTGTGTGCATCTGCGTGTGCACGGGTACACGCACGTGTGCTTCTGTGTGTGCATAGGTACACACGCGTGTGTGCATCTGCATGTGTGTGGGTAGACACGTGCGCTTCTGCATGTGCATGGGTACTCCACGTGTGTGTGCGTCTGCGTGTGCACGGGTACACGTACGTGTGCTTCTGTGTGTGCATGGGTACTACACGTGTGTGTGCATCTGTGCATGCACAGGTACATGCGCATGTGTGCTTCTGTGTGTGCATGGGTACGCATGCGTGTGCGCACCCCTGGGCCCCTGTGTGTGCCTGTGTACACGTGTGTGTGCGTGCGTGTGCAAGGGTATGTGTGTGTGCACATCTGCGTGTGCGTGGGTTCACACGTGTGTGCTTCTGTGCTTGCACACATACACAGGTGTGTGTGCGTCCCTGGGTGCATGCGTGTGTGTGCACGGGTGCACATGCGTGTGTGCATGAATATGTGCACGGGTACCCCTGCCCGTGTGCGTGTAGGTGTGCGCGGGGACACAGATGTGTGGGCATCGGCGTGTGCGTGAGCACACACGTGTGCATGTGTGCACACATCTGTGTCCTCACACCCACACCTGCGTGTCTGTCCGTGTGCGATGCACCGCAGGCCCGCAGGCGTGTTTGCGTCCGCGTGTGCGTCCGCGTGTGGACACGGCCCGGGTGCGTGTACGTCCGCCTGTCTGTCTGTCTGTCTGCGGCTCTTCTTCCGGCTGCCTCTTCCATGTGTGCGTGTGTGTGGTCCCTGTGCCGGGGCGCGCAAGGAGGCCGCGTGTGTGCATGGGCGTGCGTGGGTGGTCCCTGCCGGGGGTGTGCGGCTGGGGGGGCCCTACAGGCAGCATGTCTGTCTGTCTGTCTGTGTCTGGGGACACGTCCCCGCACCGGCAGCAGGCCGGGACCCCCCACCCCTCTCCTCCGCGGGGTGCGGGTGGTCGCCCTCGGCTCATCCGCAAACCCGCTGAGTCCCTTCCCACGCAGGCGGCGGGGGCACCCAGGCGTCCGGGCCCCCCACCCGTGGGGTGGGGGCGTGCGAGGGGGGGCTGCCTCCCCCCCCAGTACAGAGCGAGCCCTGGAAGGCCTGGAGCTGGGCTCGGGGGGGGGAGAGCAGGGTGGGAGGACTCTGCGCTGGAGCAGATGAGGGAGCGCTCCCATGGGCCCCCCCCACCCATGGGTGCTGCCTTCTGCTGGGCAGGGACCTGGCAGAGCGCAGGCGGGGGGGATGCACCCGCCTGCACCTGGGGGGACCCTGCCGGCCCCCCCCGGCTGGCAGCCACCCCCTTGGTGGGTTAGAGCCCGGGGGTGTCCCCAGCCCCCTCGCCGGCCCTCCGCAGCGCCGCTGGCAGCCTGGCCCCCGGCACGTCCTTGCCGTGGGGCCCGGGACATGCTGTTTACCCTGGTGGGTGCTCGGAGGAGCCGAAGGTCGCCCGTGCTCCTCCTCAGACTAAACAAGCCCCACCGATGGCCTTCCCAGGCTGTCCCCAGCCCCGAGCTGAGCACATGGGCCCCAGCCTCAGGCTGCACAGGACCTTGTCCCCACGGCTCCCCTGAGTGACCCCTGCCCGGCTCTGGGGTCCCCTCACCCATGCCCACCCCCTGCTTGATGGCTTTGATCCCTCCCGGGCTCCTCGTGTGTCCCAGTCCCAGCTCCCCATGCCATATCCCAGCCCCAGGTCCCTGTCCTGGCTCCATGTCCCCATGCCGCGGCCCAGCTCCATGTCCCCATGCCACATACCCATCCCAGCTCCATGTCCCCATGCCATGTCCCAGCTCCAGGTCTCTGCCCTGGCTCCATGTCCCCCTGCCATGTCCCTGTCCCAGGTCCCCATGCCATGCCCCCACCCCAGGTCCATGTCCCCATGCCATATCCCTGTCCTAGCTCTATGTCCCCATGCCATGGCCCAGGCCATGGTGCCAGCCCCCTGCCCCATTTGCCCTGGGGCCGGCTCCTGGCATGAGACCTGGGTGCAGCTCATTGCATGGATGGGGCAGTGGGTGGCTCCTGCCCATGCGGGCCGACGGGGAGCCGTGTCCCCCACCCTGGGGATGGGGACAGGGACGGGTGGGTGTCCCCATGCTCAACCCCGCTCAGCCCCTACCCTGCCCGGGGCTCGGTGCCACCCCGGGCTGCCACGCCGCGTGGCCGAGGCCACCAGGTGGCACTGCGAGGCCACCGTGGCCATGGCTGCCCGGCCCCTGGCCACCCCCGGGGCCAGCCCCGGTCCCCGGCCGTCCCGCGGGATGCGGCCTGAGCATCCCTGCCCGGCGGGGGGGATGCGGCCGGAGCCCGGGAGGAGCAACCCCTCTGTCCCCAGATCTGTCCCCAGTCTGTCCCTTCACGGGCATGGCCACAGTGGCAGCCCCTCTGTCCCCAGATCTGCCCTCTCCATGGGTATGGACAGAGTAGAAAACTCTCTACCCCAAATCTGTCCCTCCATGGGCACTGCCAGAGTGACAACCCCTCTGTCCTCAAATCTGTCCTCAAATCTGTCCCCAAATCTGGCCCTCCACAGGCACAGCCAGAGTGACAACACCTCTGTCCCCAAATCTGTCCCTCCATGGGCATAGCCAGAGTGACAACTCCCCTGCCCCCAGATCTGTCCCCTCTGCAAGCACGGTCAGAGCGACAGCCCCCCCATCCCCAGATCTGTCCCCAGATCTATCGCTCCACAGGCAGAACCCAAGTGACAACCCCCCTGTCCCCAGATCTGTCCCCAAATCTGTCCCTCAGCAGGCAGAGCCGCAAGCCCCTGGGGCCGAGGTGGGTGGTGATGGGGGCAAGCGGGGCAGACACTGGGGTGTCCCCACGGCTCAGGGCCTCCTGCCACCTCCCGTGCCTCAGTTTCCCCGTGGGGCTGTGGGAACCACATGCCTGAAGGGGGACAAGGTCCCCCCCCAGGCAGGCTGGTCAAGCCGGGGGACAGCCCCCCATGGGGACAGCCCACCCCACGCGTGTGTGTGAGCACACGCATGTTCGCCGCTCTGACACGCCTGCGTGCCCGTGGCCCAGGGCTGGGCCACCTGCGGGTGCCGCTGCCTGCTCCTGTGCTGGGTGCAGGTCCCTGGTGTGGGCGCTGGGTGGGGGTCCCTGCTGCGGGTCCCCGATGTGGGTGCGGGTCTTGGCCTTGTGCCTGGTGCGGGTGTACGTGTGACTGGTACCCTCGGTCCCCGGGTGGGCACCCACGGCAGGTGGGGGTCCCCGGTGTGGGTGCCCATCCCCAGTGGGGGTCCCCAAGGCAGGGCACTGGTGTGTGTCCCCAGTGCGTGTCCCCAGTGTGGGTGCCCAGTCCCCAGTGGGGGTGCCTGGCCCCGGTGCTGATGCCCAGTCCCCTACATGTCCCAAGTGCATGTCCCCAGTCACCCATGCGTGTCCTTGGCGCGGGTGCCCAGCCCCGGTGTGGGTGCCCAGTCTCAGTACGGGTCCCAGGTGCAGATCCCTTGTCCTCTACACATCCCCAGCGTGTGTCCCCGGTCCCCCACGCGTGTCCCTGGTGAAGATCCCTTGTGCGTGTCCACAGTCCATGTCCCTGGTGTGGGTGCCTGGCTCTGGTGTGGGTGCCCAGTCCCAGTACAGGTCCCTGGTGCGTGTGCCCAGTCCCCTACATGTCCCCCGTGCATGTCCCCAGTGCAGTCCTCAGTGTGTGTCCCTGGTGTGTGTGCCCGATCCTGGTGCGTGTCCCTGGTCCCCATGGGTGTCCCTGATCCTGGTGCGTGTTCCCAGTGCGTGTGCCCAGTCCCAGTGCATATCCCCAGTGCATGTCCCTGGTCCCGGTGCATGTGCCCAATCCTAGTGTGTGTCCCCTGTGCAGATGCCTGGTCCTGGTGCGTGTCTCCGGTGCGTGTGCCCGGTCCCGGTGCATGTGCCTGGTGCACATGCCCAGTCCTGGTGCGTGTGCCCAGTGCGTGTGCCCAGTCCTGGTGTGTGTCCCCACTGCGTATGCCTGGTCCCAGTGCGTGTGCCCAGTGTGTGTCTCTGGTCCCAGTGCGTGTCCCCATTGCGTGTGCCCGGTCCCAGTGTGTGTGCCCAGTGCGTGTGCCCGGTCCTGGTGTGTGTCCCCAGTGCGTGTGCCTGGTCCTGGTGTGTGTCCCCATTGCGTGTGCCCGGTCCCAGTGCGTGTGCCCAGTGCGTGTCTCTGGTCCCAGTGCATGTCCCTGGTGCATGTCCCCGGTCCCGGTGTGTGTGCCCAGTGCGTGTGCCCAGTCCCAGTGCGTGTGCCCAGTGCGGGTGGCCGGTCCCAGTGCGGGTGCCCAGTCCCAGTGGGGGTCCCCAAGGCAGGGCACTGGTGTGTGTCCCCAGTGCGTGTCCCCAGTGTGGGTGCCCAGTCCCCAGTGGGGGTGCCTGGCCCCGGTGCTGATGCCCAGTCCCCTACATGTCCCAAGTGCATGTCCCCAGTCACCCATGCGTGTCCTTGGCGCGGGTGCCCAGCCCCGGTGTGGGTGCCCAGTCTCAGTACGGGTCCCAGGTGCAGATCCCTTGTCCTCTACACATCCCCAGCGTGTGTCCCCGGTCCCCCACGCGTGTCCCTGGTGAAGATCCCTTGTGCGTGTCCACAGTCCATGTCCCTGGTGTGGGTGCCTGGCTCTGGTGTGGGTGCCCAGTCCCAGTACAGGTCCCTGGTGCGTGTGCCCAGTCCCCTACATGTCCCCCGTGCATGTCCCCAGTGCAGTCCTCAGTGTGTGTCCCTGGTGTGTGTGCCCGATCCTGGTGCGTGTCCCTGGTCCCCATGGGTGTCCCTGATCCTGGTGCGTGTTCCCAGTGCGTGTGCCCAGTCCCAGTGCATATCCCCAGTGCATGTCCCTGGTCCCGGTGCATGTGCCCAATCCTAGTGTGTGTCCCCTGTGCAGATGCCTGGTCCTGGTGCGTGTCTCCGGTGCGTGTGCCCGGTCCCGGTGCATGTGCCTGGTGCACATGCCCAGTCCTGGTGCGTGTGCCCAGTGCGTGTGCCCAGTCCTGGTGTGTGTCCCCACTGCGTATGCCTGGTCCCAGTGCGTGTGCCCAGTGTGTGTCTCTGGTCCCAGTGCGTGTCCCCATTGCGTGTGCCCGGTCCCAGTGTGTGTGCCCAGTGCGTGTGCCCGGTCCTGGTGTGTGTCCCCAGTGCGTGTGCCTGGTCCTGGTGTGTGTCCCCATTGCGTGTGCCCGGTCCCAGTGCGTGTGCCCAGTGCGTGTCTCTGGTCCCAGTGCATGTCCCTGGTGCATGTCCCCGGTCCCGGTGTGTGTGCCCAGTGCGTGTGCCCAGTCCCAGTGCGTGTGCCCAGTGCGGGTGGCCGGTCCCAGTGCGGGTGCCCAGTCCCAGTGGGTGTCCCTGGTGCAGATGCCCAATCCTGGTGCGTGTCTCCGGTGCGTGTGCCCGGTCCCGGTGCATGTGCCTGGTGCACATGCCCAGTCCTGGTGCGTGTGCCCAGTGCGTGTGCCCAGTCCTGGTGTGTGTCCCCACTGCGTATGCCTGGTCCCAGTGCGTGTGCTCAGCGTGTGTCTCTGGTCCCAGTGCATGTCCCTGGTGCATATGCCCGGTCCCGGTGTGTGTGCCCAGTGCGTGTGCCCAGTCCCAGCACGTGTGCCCAGTGCGGGTGGCTGGTCCCAGTGCGGGTGCCCAGTCCCAGTGGGTGTCCCTGGTGCAGATGCCCGATCCTGGTGTGTGTGCCCAGTGCATGTGTGCAGTCCTGGTGCGTGCGCCCAGCGCGTGTCCCCAGTCCCGGTGCATGTCCCCAGTGTGTGTGCCCAGTCCTGGTGGGTGTCCCCGTTGCGTGTGCCCAGTGTGTGTCTCTGGTCCCAGTTCATGTCCCCGGTGTGGGTGCCCGGCCCCGGTGCGTGTCCCCGGTGCGTGTGCCTGGTCCTGGTGCGTGTGCCCAGTGTGTGTCTGGTCCCAGTGGGTGTGCCCGGTGCGTGTGCCCAGTCCCAGTGCTGTGCCCAGTGGGTGTGCCGTGTCGCAGTGAGTGTCCCCAAGTGCGTGTGCGTGGTCCCAGTACATGTGCCCAGCGCGTGTGCCCAGTCCTGGTGCATGTCCCCAGTGTGTGTGCCTGGTCCCAGTGCATGTGCCCAATGAGGGTGGCCGGTCCCAGTGTGTGTCCCTAGTGCAGATGCTCAGTTCCAGTGCATGTCCCCAGTGGAGGTGGCCGGTCCCAGTGCGGGTGCCCAGTCCCGGTGGGTGTCCCTGGTGCAGATGCCCAGTCCTGGTGCGTGTGCCCAGTGCGTCTCCCCAGTCCCAGTGCATGTCCCCAGCGTGTGTGCCCGGTCCTGGTGGGTGTCCCCGTTGCGTGTGCCCAGTGTGTGTCTCTGGTCCCAGTTCATGTCCCCGGTGTGGGTGCCCGGTCCTGGTGCGTTTCCCCGGTGTGTGTGCCTGGCCCTGGTGCGTGTGCCTGGTTCTGGTGCGTGTGCCCAGTGTGTGTCTCTGGTCCCAGTGGGTGTGCCGGGTGCGTGTGCCCAGTCCCAGTGCTGTCCCTGGTGCGTGTGCCTGGTCCCAGTACGTGTGCCCAGCGCGTGTGCCCAGTCCTGGTGCATGTCCCCAGTGTGTGTGCCTGGTCCCAGTGCATGTGCCCAGTGCGGGTGGCCGGTCCCGGTGTGTGTCCCTAGTGTGTGTGCCCAGTCCCAGTGCATGTCCCCAGGGGGGGGCCGGTCCCACTGCGGGTGCCCAGTCCCGGTGGGTGTCCCCAGTGCGTGTGCCCCGTCCTGGTGGGTGTCCCCGGTGCGTGTGCCCGGTCCCGGTGCGTGTGCCCAGTGCGTGTCTCTGGTCCCAGTGCGTGTCCCCGGTGCGGGTGCCCGGTCCCGGTGCGTGTCCCCGGTGCGGGTGCCCGCGCGGCCGTGCGCGCCGCCGCCGGTGCCCGTGGCTGCCTGGCGCTGGCGGAGCGCTGCCGCCGCCCGGCCCCGCTCCCGCTCCCGCTCCCGCTCCCGCCGCCGCCGCCGCCGCTGCTCCCGGTGCGGCTGCGGGTCCCGCTGCGGCTGCGGCTGCCGGAGGTAGCGGCGCGGGGCGCGGGCGATGCCGGGCGGCGGCGGCGGCCATGGCGGGGCGGGGGGCAGCGGCTCCGGGGGGGGCGGTGGCGGGACCGGGCACCGGGGGGGGCCGTGCACCGGGGGGGGGGCCGTGCACCGGGGGCCGGGCCTGGCCTTTCCAACCCCCCCCCCCCAAAGCAGCCGGGCCCCGGGGCGGCGCGGGGGGGGGGGGGGCTGGCACCGGGGCTCGTTCCCCCAGTCCGGTCCCGGGGGGGTCCCGGGGTTGGGGTGAGGGTCCCTGCAGCTCCGGCGGTGCTCGGGGTCACGGCGGGTGCTGGGTGAGCGCCGGGGTGCACACGCGTGTGGAGGTGTGAGGGTGCGCGTGTGCACGCCTGGGTCGGCGCGTGTGTGTGCATCCCTGCGGGGGGGGGGTGTTGTTGTGCTGCCGTGGGTCCCTGTGGCTGGCTGTCCGTCTGTCTCGGTCCCGCTGCCTGTCTGTGTCACCGGCTGTGTGTGTGCCAGCGCGTGTGCCCGTGCGTGCGTCTCTGTGTCAGTGTGTCTGTGTGTGCCTGGCTGTGTCCGTGCGTCTGTCTGCTTACGGCGGCTGTGCAGCAAAACATCCCCCCCCTCCCAGCCCCCCACCCACCTGCGTGGGGCTGGGGGGTGCCGTGGGTGGGCGAGGGGCTGGGCCAGGGAGCGGGGGGCCAGGGCCGGCGGCCTGGGATCACCCCCAGCCCGATGCCTGCAGTGCAGATCATAAATCAGCGGCGGCTGGAGCGGGCTCGGGGGGTCACGGGCTCCCTGGCACCCAGAGCACCTGGGCAGGGAGCCATGGGGCTCCCCAGCCTTGCAAGGCCCCCACCAGCCCCCCAGATGTGAGCAGGGTCGCCTGTCGCCCCCCTGTCCCCCTTGTCCCCACTGTCACGTTGGAGGCCGGCAGCCGGCCGGGGCTGGCAAGCAGCCCATGCTGCCAGGGCTGCGGGCACAGCGGCCTCGCTGCCCGCCGGCTCCGTGGGGGTGATGGGGACGGTCCCCCAGCTGCCACCCGCCTGGCGGTACCCAGGGTGACCAGCGTTGTGGCCCTGTTTTGCAGGTGACACCCCCTCGTTTGCCACTGGTGATGTGCCAGGCGACGGGGACAGCCGTGGAGCCACCGAGGACATAGGCTCAGTGGCAGGACACGAGGAGGAAGAGGAGGAGGGGGTGTCTCGGGGACAGCACCGTGGCTGTGTGTCCCCAGCATCGGCTGCAGCCACCGGCCAACCTTGAGCCAATGCAACCTGGGGGGCTCCCGGTGACTTTTTGGAACCTGAGCCTTGCCAGTGCCGCGGGGAGGAGGAAGGACTGAGGAAGACGTGCCGAGTGATGGATGGCCCCAGCCCGGCGTGGCAGCCCTGGGAGAGCAGGACCGGGCGGCTTGGGGACCTCGGGGACCTGGCTGGCAGCACCCGTCTCTGCAGAGCCCCGCAGTGTTTGCTGTGCTGAGCTCCGCAGCCCGCAGCCGGCGGGAGCCGGGAGGAGGATTCGGAGGGGCTCTGGGTGAGCCCTGCATCCCTGTGCCGGGGCATGGCGCGGGGCTGAGCCGCCGTCCCCCCGGCATGGCGCGGCAGGGCTCGGGGGCCATGCTGGCCTCCAGCGGCCTGGGCTTCCCCCCTCAAAACCTGGCCCGCGTGGTGGTTTGGGAGTGGCTGAACGAGCACGGGCGCTGGCGGCCCTACTCGGCTGCCGTCTGCCACCACATCGAGAACGTGCTGAAGGAGGACGCCCGTGGCAGCGTGGTGCTGGGCCAGGTCGATGTCCAGCTGGCGCCCTATGTCATCGATCTCCAGTCCATGCACCAGTTCCGGCAGGACACAGGTAAGGGGCTGGTGCTGAGCCGGGAACATCCATCCACCTATCCTTCCTTTCATCCCTCCATCCTTCCATCCACCCATCCATCCTTCCCTCCCTCCATCCATCCCTCTGTCCCTCCATCCTTCCATCCCTCCCTCTATCCTTGCATCCCTCCGTCCGTGCATCCCTCCATCCATCCATCCTTCCACCCAGTGTGTATCTATTTATCTGCTTGTTGTTCCATTCATCCATTTGTCCAGCTGTCCATCCATCCATGCATCTCACTGCATATCTGTCTGTCATTCCATCCATCCATCCATCCGTCCATCCGTCCTTCTCTCCCTCCCTCCCTCCCAGTGTATCTCTACTTACTTGTCTGTCACTTCATTCCTGCATCCATCAATCCATCCATCCATCCACCCATCCATCCACCCATCTGCCCGTCCATCTGTCCCTCCAGCCCATTGCACACACCCTCCTCTCCGTCCATCTGTCCCTCCCGTTCCTTCTCTCCTCCCCTCACCCTGCTGGGCTCTGCTCCCCCCGTGGACCCCATGAGGCTCCTCCTGCCCTTTCCTTTCCCCCTCCCCACTTTCCCCCTCCACCGTGGACCCCTGCCCTGGAGAGACGTGTCCCAAAGTCCCTCCATCCCCTCTCACCCCGCCGCGGGGTGCTGTGGTGGGTGGTGTGCCCCACTGTCACGCTGGCCACCCGTCTGCCCCACAAAGCTGCTCCATCCGGGATCCCCAAGGAACTGGGGGGGCCCCAGTTTGGGCACTGGGAGCTGCGGTGGGCGCTGGGCTGGTTGCAGCTGTGCAGCTGTGGCGGTCGGTGCCTGCCTGCCAACAGCGCCGTGCTGCGGCGCACATCCAGGCCACGCGTCCTCGGGGGAAATCAAAGCGGGTCCCGCGCCGGCATAGAGCCCAGACCCCATTAAACGTGTCCTGGTTGCGGTGTGACCCATTAAGCCGGCGCATGCCGGCTGTGCCACAGGGGACTCGCCAGTTCGGGTGCTTTCCTGGCCATCCCTGCATCCCTGTCTGCCGGGAAGCGTGAGGCTGCCGAGGGCAGGGTCCAGCCCCAGGCCAGGCAGAGCAGGCAGGGGACCTGCCACGCACTGGGTGCCACCCCTAGCTCCACCCAACTTGCCTGGGGCCACCCCAAGAGCAGGACCCCCATGGCCATGGTCCCCCTGCCCGGCCACTGATGCCACCATTCCCAGTCACCAGCGATGGTGAATGACCCTGCGTGCGGATGTGGCTCCTGCGATGGGCTGGGGACCGAGATGGGGACCGAGCCAGGGACCTGCCACCCTGCCTCTGCCATCAAGCCTGGCTCTGAATCGGTCTGCAGCCATCACGGGCTTGGCAATGGGCAACTTGGCACCTGCAGCCCCAAGTCAGCGCGGCTGCGGCCACCGGCACGACTGGTCGTGCTGACTCAGAGCTGTGGGTGCCACCGGAACACCCTGGCTGTCCCCATGCCAGCTCCTGCCAGCTTTGGCCAGGACCCGTCCTCTGACAGCAGACACCTGGCATCGCATCCCATGGCCACGGTGCTGGGTGCTCCCAGGGAACACGTGCCCATGTTGGGGCCATGGCTGAGTTTGGGGGTGACACGTCTCTGCTGGGAGCAAAACAGCTCTTCCCGGCATGTCCCCGGGTGCTGCAGTCCCCGTGCCAGCAGGGCTTGGGGACAGGGATGCTGAGAGAGGGGCCTCGCCATCCCCAGGGATGGCACGGGAGGGGACGTGGCCATCACTTTGGCTCCATCCCATAGATTGTCATCGTCATCTCCGTGTGCCCCATCCCTGTATCCGTCATCTCTGCCCTTGGATGCGGCCTGCGGGCAGCCAGCTTTGGAGGCTGTCAGATGTCTCTGGAGTCCCGTGGTGCTTGGGGACATGAGGGTCCCCCATACTGAGGGTGCTCCCGGTGCCCACTGTGGCATGGGGACACAGGGAAGGTGGGCAGGAGGCTGGGGGCAAGGGGGCTTGGCCCATGCCGTGCCTGGGGAGGGAGAAACCCAAGCCAAAATGGCGATGGTGCGAAACGAGGTGACCCCGTTCCGAGCAACGGGGACGCGCGTCCCCTCCCTGTGGCCCTGGGGACGCTGGCTCGACCCCGCAGCTCCCACATGGCTGGTGGAGGTGGCAGGGGCTGTGGGGCTGGGGCAGCTGGTGGCCCTTGGGGACCCAGAGCTGTGTGTGCCCACATGCACAGGCTGGGGTGTCCTCCCCTCGTCCTCCTCTGCTCTGCGGCAGCGGGATGCGGGATGCGGGATGCGGATGTGAGCGGGCAGGGGGATGCGGGATGTGGCTGTGAGCGGGCAACGGGACATGGGATGCAGCTGCAAGGACCAGCGGGTGTGGGACATGGATGTGAGCAGGATGCGGGATGCGGGCAAGAGTGGGCAGCAGGATGGGGGACATGGATGCAAGGAGGCAGGCATGGATGTGAACACAAGCGGCGTGCGGGGCATGGATGTGAGCGGGATGTGGGCAGGAGCAGGCAGCGGGATGTGGATATGAGCCAGCAGTGGGATTCGGGATGCGGGCAGGAGCGGGCAGCGGGGACGAGCAGTTCTCCGCGGGCTGCCGGAGCGGGGTGAGCAGCCTCCCTGCCTCCCTCCCGCGGGGCCGCCGGCAGAGCTGCCTCAGCACAAGCCGGCACTGGGGCCAGGCTCTGCTGCCTGACGTGGCTGATGATTAATGACTGTTATTAGCCTTGTTAATCGGGCTGGGCAAACAGTGCTGGCGAGGGGATAGAAAAGCACCATGCTGCGGGAGCACTGCCGGGGCTGCGGCTCGAGGAGGGGGCTGCGATGCCTCCCCTCACCGTGGAGCTTTGGAGGCGGCTGCAGCATCTGACTCGGTGGCAAACAAGCAGCAAGGGGCCAGGATTTGGCCCTGCACGGGGGACAACGCCTTGCTCCCGTGACTGCCAGCGCCGGCCAGAGCCGCGGCAGCTGTCAGGAAAACCCTTCTGACCGGGAAATGCTCCCCCCGCCCCGGGGATGGCGAGGGGTCCCCGGCCGGGGAGGGCGGAGACGGGCCTGGACCAGAGGGATGGAAAAAGGTGCTGCGGGCTGAGCAGCATCGCCCTTCCCGCGGCGGCCAGGGCCGTGATCCCAACCGCTGGAAGCCCGGCCGGCGGCCAAGCCAACACCGCCGCCACCGCTAATGGAGGGTTGTTGAGCCTCACGAGTCCCCGGGGAGGCGCAGCCCTGCAGACACGCCAATCGATCCATTGCACGTCGCGGCTGCCGCGGCTCGGCGGAGGGGAGGCCAGTGCTGCCTGTTGGGGTGCAGTGGCTGTCACCCCTCCTGCACCTCGGGGTGCTTTGTGGTGGGTGAGAGTGGCTGCTTGCACCCCAAAGTGCCTCTGCATCCCCATCCCCGCGGGGTGCTGGGCTGGGAACCGGACACGCACACGTGCGTGCAGGCGCGGGTCCCTCCGCCAGCACCCCGGGGTGCTGGAGCCCCGCGGGCGCTCATCCCCACTGTCTCCCCAGGGACCATGCGCCCCGTCCGGAGGAACTTCTACGACCCATCCTCGGCCCCGGGGAAGGGCATTGTGTGGGAATGGGAGAACGACAACAGCTCCTGGACACCTTACGACATGGACATCTGCATCACCATCCAGAACGCCTACGAGAAGCAGCACCCCTGGCTGGACCTCTCCTCCCTGGGCTTCTGCTACCTCATCTACTTCAGCAGCATGTCCCAAATGAACCGGCAAACCCAACGCAAGCGCCGGCTCCGGCGTCGCATGGACCTGGCGTATCCCCTCACCATGGGCTCCATCCCCAAGTCGCAGTCGTGGCCGGTGGGCACCAGCACGGGGACACCCTGCTCCTGCCCGCAGTGCCTGCTGGTCAACAGCACCCGTGCCGCCTCCAACGCCATCCTGGCTTCCCAACGCCGCAAGCTCTACCCGGGTGCCGTCCGCCAGAGCAGCACCTTCGCCGGGGCGGCTCTGTGGCCAGCGGGGACGGGGACGGCGGCAGTGGCGGGTGGCACAACCAAGGGCGAGGGGCTGCGGGTGCCCAGCGGGGCATTCGCCCCCAGCCAGAGCGTGCCCGGCGGGGTGTCGCTGCCCGGGCTTAACAACCTCAACCGGCCCGGCACGCAGCGGGGGGCTGGACTCGGCGCCCGTGCCACCGTCCCCCCGGGGTAAGCTGGCTGAGGGAGGGCTGCCTGGGGAAGGGGACGGCCGCGGTGTCACCGAGGCTGTGGGGATGCCAGGCGAGGTGGGGGCAGGGGTGGGCATGCAGAGGAGGGGGAAAGGGGAGATGGAGGTGCCTCGTCCGCTGCTGTCACCTTGCACAAGCAGCCCCAGCCCTTCCAGCACCACGTCACCTCTAGCCCCAGGCTCCCCACCCTGCGCACATGGTTGCAGGAGGGACAGCCCCAGCAGCTGGCTTGTCCCAAGTGGTCCCTTGGATCCCTGCCCCTGCAGAGAGGCTGCGGTGATTTGTGCAGCATGCTGTGTCATGCCGTGCCGTGCCGTGCCACGCTGTGCCATGCCAGCTGGAGGAGATGGAGTGCCCGGTCCCAGGGGACTTGTGTCCCTGCTGTCCAGCATGGGGTGTATGACCCTGGCTTGTGGCCCAGTGCCACCAGGCAGGTCTCTAAGGGGCACACGGTCATGGGGACCACAGCCCTGTGTCCCCTGCATGGATGGGAACAACTCACTGAGGGCATGCGGGTGGATGAGTGGACCCCAGTGGGGTGTCCCTGTCCCAGCACCCAAGCCCCCATGGCTGTACCCCTCGGTGGGTCAGCCTGGTGTCCCCGAGGGGCAGGGAGGGCAGGCAGGGCAGGCAGGGGCGGCCATGGCCCTAAGCCTGACCTGACAAACAAGCTGTGATGGCACGTCTGGCAGCCTGCCAGTGTGGGAAAGCCCCGGTGCCGCTCGCTTGGGTGGGAACCAGCCCGGATCCAGCGCCAAGGTATTTGGTCAGAGACCCCCAGAGGGGAGCGAGCGCCCTGGGCTGCAGCAAGCCGTGCCGAGGGGACAACCTGTCCCATCCCTCCCAGCTCCCTGCCATGGGGACAGGATCCGGCCCTGGGCTGGGGGGCATGGGGGGAGGCAGAGGGGCCCCAGCTGGGGCTGGGAGGTGGGGGCCGGGGGGGCAGGCAGGTTCGCTGAGCCCCTGGCAGGTCCTGGCGTGTTTCCTTCCCCTGCTGACGTGCTGCTTTCGCTTCCGCGTGCCGGGCGCTGGGCCAAGCAGTCCCTGTCCCCATCACTGTCCCCGTCCCTGTACCGGCACACAGGCCCTATCCCACGCATCCCCATGGACAGGTAGGAGGGGGCCAGGAAGACCCTGGGGGGGCTGAGCTGGGTCCTCCACCACTGCCCCTGCCTTGGTGTGAGTAAGGGCAGCTTCGGGAGCGGGAGGGTAAACACCCGCAGCCCCGGCTCATGTGGGGCTGAGCGCTGCTGAACTCATCACCGTGATGGTTGTGTGAATGGGGGGCTTTTGGGATTGGGGAGGGGGGTGACACCACTGGCGGGGGCTGCTGAGCTGGGGCAGATCCCCTGGGGCAGGAGAGCACTCGGGCACTGTGTGGGGCTCCTCTGCTGGGCTTTCTTGCTTGTCCTCCATCCCAGTGCGTGTCCCATCCATCCATCCATCCATCCATCCATCCATCCATCCATCCATCCTCTTGCCCAGCCACACATCTGTCTGTCCATCCATCTGTCCATCCATTTCTCCGTCCTTTCCCACCCACGGGCACAGCCACATCCATACCTGCACGCACCTGTGCACCAGCCCCCAGCTCTCACCCAGCTCTGCCTGCACACACATCTGCCTGCGCTCCCAGCTGCACGCCCAGCCTTGCACGCACGGGTGCCCACCCAGCCGCGGGTGCACACATGGGTGCCTACCCAGCCACGGGTGCCCACCCAGCGCTGCGCACACACAGCTGCACACCCAGCCGTGGGTGCACACACGGGTGCGCACCCAGCCACGGGTGCACACACAGCCACGGGTGCACACACGGGGGCACACGCACACGGGAGGTGCCCTGGGTCAGCGGGGCTGGGCAGGCAGGAGGCACCGTGCCATCGCCCCGGGGGTCTTGGTGCTGGCAGCCCTGGAGGGGTGAGGGTCCCCTTGGGGCACGGGAGTGATGGCCAGGGCGATGGGTGAGGTGCTGAGGCGCAGGGACGGCCCCCGTGGGGGATGCGGGACATGGGACATCGCCATCGGGACATCCCGATGAGGTGCCCACCCCGGGTCAAGGAGGAGGCGATGTCCCCAGCACCACTGGGTCCCTACCGTTGGGCTGGCACTGGGTGACAGCCCCATGAAACACACAGCAACCCCCCAAGGCTGGCGAGGGGACACCCTGCTCTGTGTTCCACGGGGAGGACGCTGCCCTGGGGACGTGCCACACGTGGCGGGGACAGTGCCAGCCCTGCCAGCCCGGCTGAGCCCCTTCCCCTCCCGTCTCCACGCAGGGTGCCAGCCCTCCCGGTCAAGAACCTGAACGGCACCGGCCCTGTCCATCCCGCCCTCGCAGGTAAGGGGGGATCCTGCCGCCGGCTGGGTGTCACCGCCGGGTGACATTGTGGGGCAGGCGGAGGGAGGGATGGACAGACATTGGGTGGACGGACAGACAGCACCTCTCCCCTGGCGCAGGGATGACGGGCATCCTCATGTGTGCCGCCGGGCTGCCTGTCTGCCTGACCCGTGCCCCCAAGCCCATCCTGCACCCGCCGCCTGTCAGCAAGAGCGACATCAAACCTGTGCCCGGCGTCAACGGCATCTGCAGGAAAACCAAAAAGAAGCATCTCAAAAAGAGTAAGGAGCTGCTGGCGTCCCTGCGCGCCCTCGGCCGTGCCAGCCCCTGCCGGAGGGGAAACTGAGGCATGGGCACTGCTGCTGCCTGCGGGGGTGGGGTTCACCTGAGGGTTTTGGGCTGATGCCCATGGCTCCTCTGTACCACATGCTGGCACCCCGTCCTCCTCGTGCTGTCCCCATCCTGGTGGCAGGGGTGGCAGGGCACCATGGGCAGGCTCTGATGGCATCCCCCCCTCTGCCCGCGGCAGGCAAGACACCCGAGGACGTGGTGCGCCGCTACATCCAGAAGGTGAAGAACCCCCCAGACGAGGTGAGTGGGCATCCCTGGGCACCGCGGCTCGGCCACGGGCTCACCCCGGGGCCGCTGGAGGTTCGTGGGGCTCAGGCGCGGGCAGAGGTGTGGGCAGGGGACGGGCAGCCCCCCATGGTGGGCAGAGAGCCAGGGGTGAGCTCCCCATCCCACCTGGGTGTTGATGCCTGTCAACCCGTGCCCGGCAGGATTGCACCATCTGCATGGAGCGGCTGGTCACCTCCTCCGGCTACGAGGGCGTCCTCAGCCACAGGGGCATCAAGCCAGAGCTGGTGGGCAAGCTGGGCAAGTGCGGGCACATGTACCACCTCCTCTGCCTCCTGGCCATGTACAACAACGGCAACAAGGTGAGCCAGGACCCCCCGGGGGGTCACCCATCCCCGCGGGTGGGTGCTGCGGGGTGGGCGCCGTCCCTGATGCCCGCCCGGGTGCCCGCGCAGGACGGCAGCCTGCAGTGCCCCACCTGTAAGGCCATCTACGGGGAGAAGACGGGCACGCAGCCCCCTGGGAAGATGGAGTTTCACCTCATCCCCCACTCCCTCCCGGGTTACACCGACTCTAAAACCATCCGGATCGTCTACGACATCCCCACCGGCATCCAGGTGAGGTACCTGCACCCACCACCCCTGGAGGACCACCGTCGGGCTGGGTGCCCCCACCCTGTGCCACCCGCTCACCCCATCACCCTCCCACCCAGGGCCCGGAGCACCCCAATCCCGGCAAGAAGTTCACGGCACGTGGCTTCCCGCGGCACTGCTACCTGCCCGACAACGAGAAGGGCAGGAAGGTGAGCGTCCCCGACGGCACTGGGGTGGGATGGGGTGGGATGGGGTGGGATGGGAAGAGATTGGATTGGATGGGGTGGGAAGGGATGGGATGGGATGGGATGGGATGGGATGGGATGGGATGGGAAGGGAAGGGATGGGATGGGATGGGATGGGATGGGATGGGATGCGATGCGATGCGATAGGATGGGAAGGGATGGTAAGAGAAGAGATGGGATGGGATGGGATGGGATGGGATGGGATGGGAAGAGAGCGGGAAGGATGGGATGGGATGGGATGGGATGGGATAGGATGGGGAAGGATAGAATGGGGACGGATGGGATGGGAAGAGAAGAGGAGATGGGATGGGATAGAATGGGAAGGGATGGAGTGGGAGGAGAAGGGATGGGATGGGATGGAATGGGGAGGGATGGGATGGGAAGGGGAGACGGGATGGGATAGAATGGGAAGGGATGGAGTGGGAAGAGAAGGGATGGGATATAATGGGAAGGGATGGGATGGGAAGGGGTGGAACGGGATAAAATGGGAAGGGATAGGATGGGATAGGATGGGATAGAATGGGAAGGGATGGGATGGGAAAAGAAGGGATAGGATGGGAAGGGATGGGATAGAATGGGAAGGGATGGGATAGGAAGGGGTGGAATGGGATGGGATGGGATGGGATGGGATGGGATGGGATGGGATGGGAAGGGAAAGGAAAGGGAGGATGCAGCAGTGCCGGGGTGGGGCAGGAGTGTGCCACAGGGAAGTGTGGCACCATGCGGGCACCGTGCCGGGGCTGAATCCTGCACCCTGGGGTGCTGGGGGCCGTGCTGTGCCGGGAGGGCTTGGGGTGCCAGGTGGGCGAGCGACGGCCGTGCCCGCCCGCCGCAGGTGCTGAAGCTGCTGATCGTGGCCTGGGACCGGCGGCTCATCTTCACCATCGGCACCTCCAACACCACGGGGGAGTCGGACACGGTGGTGTGGAACGAGATCCACCACAAAACCGAGTTCGGCTCCAACCTGACCGGCCACGGCTACCCCGACCCCAACTACCTGGACAACGTCCTGGCCGAGCTGCTGGCCCAGGGTGTCTCTGAGGCCACCCTGAAGGACTGAGGCAAGGGTGAGGGGCTCCCCACCGCCCCCTCGGCCCCGCGTCCCCTCCCGTGCCACCGCCGCCCGCGCCGCTTCGCTGCCGACGCCGCAGCCCTGCCGGGTGGGCTCACCCCCCGCATCCCGGGCCACCCGGTGCCACCCACCACATGTCCCCGTGTCCCCATGTCCTGTCCCGGTTCGCCCCGCTCCCGTGGCGATAGCATCGTGGGCTGGTGCTTTTCTTTTTCTACCCGTGGCCTCTTTGCGCGTCAGCCGCCGCGTGCCACCTGTGCCACCCGCCGCCGTCCCACAGAGCCGCGTACAGCCGGTGCCATGTGTACATCTCTGTGTTACAGAATACACGCCGGGCCAGTGTCCCCGTGTCCCCACTCGGGTCCCTGCACCTCCCGCCCTCCCGGGGTGCTGGGTGGCATCACCGCAGGGTCCGTCCCCCAGCGGGGTGTCGCTGAGGGTGGGTGGCGGTCCCTCCCTGCGGGGATGCTGGGCTGGCAGGGGGGGCTTGGGGCACCCCCGTGGGCAGAGGAGCGTGTGTGTGTGTGTGCGTGCTTGCACACGCGTGTGCCGGGGGCCCCCACCGAGAAGGGGGAGGCGGGGGGGGGCGGCAGCGGGGACTACAGCTCCCAGCAGGCCCCGCGGCGTGGGCAGGCCGGGCTGGGCGCGGGGATGGGCGCAGAGCATGCTGGGAGTTGTAGTCCCAGCCGCCGCCGTTCAAATGGCGGACGCCGGGGGCTCGGCGGGGCTCGGGGGCGGCGGCGGGGCTCCGTCCCGGCGGGCGAAGGCGTCGTGGGCGATGTCCAGGTCCCGCAGCACCGCCCGGAGCCGCCCCCCGCCTGCGCCCCCCGGCAGGGTCAGCGCCCGGCACCCACCCGCGGCACCCACCCGCGGCACCCACACCCCCCCCGGCACCCACCCCCGCGGCACCCACCCGCGGCACCCACCCCCCCGGCACCCACCCGTGGCACCCACACCCCCCGGCACCCACCCGCGGCACCCACCCGCGGCACCCACCCCCGCACCCCCACCATCCCACGATGTCCCACCCCGTCCCCCCGTGTCCCCCCATCCCATCCCGTCCCCTCGCCCGCCCCCCGCCCCCCCAAAGCCCCACGGACACGGACAGGCACTGCGGGGGTGCGTGGGGATGGGGGGGGTTGGGGGGTGGGGGTGCGTGTGCAAGGGTCCGCGCGTGTCTGAAGCTCGGTGGGGGTGCGGGAGACCCCACGCACGCCCAGCGGCGCGCGCCCGGGCGTGCACATCCGCGTGTGCGCACGCGTGCGTGGGCGGGTGCATCCAGCCGGGCGCGTGTCCCTGGCCGCGTGGATTTGCTGTCCCCTGGTGGAGGGGGCCCGCTGAGTGCTGGGGGGTGTGCATGCGCGTGCATGCCTGTGCAGGTGTGTGCAGGTGTGTGCAAGCATATGCAAGTGTGTGCATGCCTGTGCAAGTGTGTGCACGCGTGTGCACGCGTGTGCAAGCGTGTGCATGTGTGTGCAAGTGTGTGCATGCGTGTGCATGCGTGTGCATGCCTGTGCAAGTGTGTGCATGCGTGTGCATGCATGCGCAAGTGTGTGCATGCCTGTGCAAGCATGCGCATGCCTGCGCACATGTGTGCAAGTGTGTACATGTGTGTGCATGCCTGTGCATGTCTGTGCAAGTGTGTGCACGCGTGCGCAAGTGTGTGCATGCCTGTGTGAGTGTGTGCATGTGTGTGCATGCCTGTGCAAGCGTGTGCAAGTGTGTTGAAGTGTGTCCATGCATATGCAAGTGTGCATCGGCGTGTGCGTGCCTGTGCAAGCGTGTGCAAGTGTGTTGAAGTGTGTCCATGCATATGCAAGTGTGCATCGCCGTGTGCATGCGTGTGCCCGCGTGTGCCAGCCGCCCCATGCAGGGGCTGCCCCAGGCAGCACCCCGGGGTGCAGGGTCCCCATCACCCCCCCAGGGCTGCCCGTACCTGCCTGCCCCAGGCAGGGGGGCTCGGCCTCTGCGCTGCCTTCGGGACCCTCAGCCCCCGTCGCCCTGCGGGAGAGGGACCCTCAGCATGCTCCCACCTTCCCCGCCAGCACCTGGGGTCCCCTGGGACCCCCGCGCCGTGGGCCAGCACCCCCCCAGGCTCACCGCAGCCGGGCCCCCGCTCGCCGGAGGTGCCCGTAGAGGGTCTGCGCCGCCGCCGCGGGGTCCAGGGGGTCCCTCCACTCGCCCAGCGCCACGGTGCCGTGGGTCCGGCTGCACCCGGGCGCTGCCAACAACAGCCGCAGTGGGGGTGCCGGGGGACCCCCGCATCCCCTGCCCGGGGGAACCCCCACCCTACGCTGCCTGCTGGCCTTACCGGTGCAGGCAGGCTGCAGGCAGCAGGTCCAGCGGCCGGCGCGGAAGGTGCCCGGGTGGCAGGTGGGCAGCATGGCCTCGTTGGCGCTGCTGGCCTGCCGCAGCGCCCACAGCCACTGCCACAGCTCCTGGCCGCTCTGCGGGGACAGGGAAGGAGGGTGGCACCCCGCCGGGCACCCATGGGAGGAGGAGGAGGGTGGAGGTGGGCACGGGCGATGCCGACGGGGTCCCTGGCAGGGGTGGGCACCGGGGATGGTTGTGGCCACCAGGGCCAGGTGACCGGGAGTGACAGTTTGATGGCAAAGCTGCCCAGGTAGGACCTGGTGGGGAGATGGCACCGCGGGAACAGGGGTACCCCAGTGACCCCAGTGCAAATAGGGCTGGGACCCCGGTGATCCCAGTACAGAGAAGGCTGGTACCCCAGTGACCCCAGCACAGATATGGCTGGAAACCCTACTGCTCCCAGTACCCCAGAGCTGGTACCCCAGTGACCCCAGTACAGATATGGCTGGATACCCCACTGATCCCCATATCCTAGGGCTGGTATCCCAGTGACCCCAGTACAGCTAGAGTAGGATGCCCCAATTTTCCCAGTACAGCCAGAACCCAGACACCCCCTTAACCCCAGTACAGCCAAGGCTGTGCACCCCAGTGTTCCCAGTACAGCCGGTGCCTGGGTACAGCTGGATTTGGGACCAGGACCATTCCCATTGTCCCCATGGGACCCGGGGGTGCCCCATGGCGGGGTGCCAGGGAGCGGGCTCCCAGGGTGCTGGGGCAGGGGGTTCCCGGGGTGCCTGGGGCAGGGGCACCCACCTTGCACTGGATGTAGGTGGTGTGGAGCTGCCCGTCGCCATCCTGCGCCACGATCTGCATGACGTGGGGGTGCTGGAAGGTGCCCTCGTCCACCCGCTCCACCGCCCGCATTTGCGGCACGGGGATGGAGCAGCGCACCTGGGGACCCCGAAACACCGCAACTCACTGCACCCACATCCCCTTCCTGGGCGCCGGGCGTGGGGTGGGGGTCACGGGCAGCACCCACCTGCCGCTCGGGGGATTTGGAGTAGGTCAGGGCCTCGCTGCTGAGCCAGAAGTACCTCTTCTTGAAGGTGAAGCGGGGCAGCAGGGCGGGCCCCCCTGCCGTGCGGGTGTGCAGGTACCCCTCCTTGATGGTGGCCGAGGGCTGGCAAAGTACCAGCGGCAGCGGCCCCTCGCCCGCTGCGGCCACAGCACGGCCGGGCAGGGAGGCAGCGGCGTCACCCCAAGTGCCACCGCCTCCCCCAGCCTGAGGATTCCTGTCCCCGGCCATCCTGGCAGCATCCGCATGGCACCCAGCGGGTCCCCCGCCCCGGGGATGCTCCCAGGATGCGGGGGACAGCAGGGATGATGCCACCCCTCCGTGTTGGGTGCTGGCACGGCCGGACCCAGCACCGGTGGTGCCCCCCCAGCGTGCCCACTCACCCTCAGCGCTCTCCACCATTACCAGGCTGTCCAGGAAGGCTTTGACACGGGTGACACTGGGCAGCAGGACGGCGTGCAGCGGGGCCATCCACGGCTCCTTGCCCTGCCCCAGCTGCAGCCCCAGGTTGCCGATGCTCTGCAGCGCCTGCCCCACGCAGGGAAGGGCTCATGCTGCCATACCGCCCATGGTGTGGGGGCTGCGGGGGGGGACCCCCACTCTCACTGCTCCCCTGAACCCCGGCGACTTGGGAATTGGGGAGGAAAGTGGCAAAGTGGAGCAGCCCAGTGGGTGATGGGACCCAGATGCGGCCCCAGGCTGGCTCCTGTGCTGTGCCGACGTGTGGTGGCGTGGCCCGGTGACGAGCAGGGCTGGCATCAAGCGTTGTGGGAAGGAACCAGCCCGTGGCAGGTGGCATGGGGGCAGGAATGGCTCTGCCCTCCTTGGGGTCCCCATCATCCCCTGGGCTCACTGCCCCTTCCCAGGATCCCCATCCCTCCCTGGCATTCCCATCCCTCCCCTGGGTCCCCACCCCTCCCCAGGGTCTCCCTGCCTTTCTGGGGTCCCCATCCCTCCCTGGCATCCCCGTCCCTTATGGGTCCCCATCTCTCCACAGGGTCCGCATCCCTCCCTGAAGTCTCTGTCCTTTCTGGGTCCCTCCCTGGAGTCCCCATCCCTCCTTGGGACCCCTGTCCCTCCCCAGGGTCCCCACCCCTCCCCAGCATCCCTGTCCTTCCCCAAGGTCCCCATCTCTTCCCAGGGTCCCCATCCCTCTGCAGGGTCCCTGTCCTTCCCCAGGTTCCCCATCCCTCCCTGAGGTCCCCAACCCTCCCCAGGGTTCCCATCTTTTCCCAAGGGTCTCCATCTCTTCCAGTGGTCCCCAACCCTCTCCAAGGTCACCATCCCTCCCTGGGCTCCCCATCCCTCCCCAGCGTCCCCATCCCTCCCCAGTGTCCCCATCCCTCTCCGGGCTCCCCGCACCTTGGCGAGCAGCAGGAGCGTGCGGCCGGTGCGGGGGTCGGCGTGCTGCTCCCGGAGGCTGAAGAGCTTTGGGGTGAGGATGGCGGGGGCGAAGAAGCGGAGGAAGAGAAAGCCGCTGATGGAGAAGTACTGCACCTCCTGGCCAGGGACGGGGACAGCTCAGGGCTGGGGGTGGTGGACCTGGCGGCGTGTGGAACCCCAGTCCCAGCCCCGCTGCCTGCCCCACCTCGTGCTGCGCCGAGGGGAACCGCTCCTCCACCCGCCTGCGGAGCTGCTTGAAGGCCACCCTCATGAGGAGGGGACACTTCTCCACTGAGCCCACGATGGCGTCGACGATGTCCCCCAGATAGCCCTTCAGCAGCTCCAGGCTGCTCTCCCGCACCTGTGCCTCCGACAGGGATCCCTTGAAGGAGATCCTCCTGCGGGGATGCCACCGGATCAGGAGGGACCCGATGTCCAGGAAAAGGGCACCCCGAATTGGCCAAAAGCCATCGGGGTGACCCACAGGCTCAGCAGCAATGGGTGGCCCCTTCCCGCAGGAGACACTGGGATGAGGATGTCTTGGGACGTGCCAGGCACCATGTCCCCCCCAGCCATCCCCTGGCACTTGCCTGCTGCGGCTCAGCTCCATCTTGCCGGGGTCCAGCTCCACGTACTTCTTCTCCTCAAAGATGCGGTTCACCACGGGCTTCAGGACCTCATGCAGGTAGGGCAGCCCCACCACCTGCAAGGGATGGGAAGTCACCATCTTTGTCCCCAAACTGTTCCCAGATGCCCTGCTGGGACAAAGCCTGGCTCTGTGCCCCGATGCCATCATGGGAGGGCACAGCGGGGACCCGGCTGGTGTCCCCTCCCACGCTCACCTTCATGAACTGCTCCACGGACTTGGAGGCCAGCGAGTTGGCACGGAAGAGGGTGTTGGGGTCCGCTGGAAGAGTGCAGAGGCCGTGGCGAGGTGGGCATGGAGCGATGCCCCAGCCGTCCCTGGTGTGCCCGACCCCGCGGACATGTAGCACCTTTCCTGCCCCCCCCTTGGTGGCCCCACTCTTCTCCCCATGGGGGTCTGGGGGGGACCCTGGCAGCCCAGTTTCCCGGCTGGGGGGGGTGCAGATGGTGCCCCCAGCCCTGGCACTTACTGGTCCTGGCCAGCTCATGGGTGGTCAGATAGTCCAGGAGGGGCACCGCCAGCCCCTGCCCCAAGAAGATCTTCACCAACTTGGTGGCCACGTCCTGCCGGCTCTCCCCCGAGGTCACCTCCTCCAGGACGGCCAGGGCCGTGTCGGCGGGGGGCTGTGGGGAGGGCACGGTGGGCATGGCGAGGCCCCCGTGCGGGGGTGGTCCCCTGCTGCCCCCAAGGGTCCCCCCCACCCCACGGCACCCACCTGGCCCGGAGAGAGGATGGGCTCGGTGAGGAGCTGGATGAGGGGCTGGTAGTAGGGGGGGGGCAGGACCCTGTCCTCCACCAGCCGCACCACCAGCCGCAGGGCGCCCAGCTGCCCCCTGCAACGACACGCAAGGGGCTCGGCCGCGTCCTGCACCCACCGCCCTCCATCACCCCGGCTCCTTCCCGGGATGGGGGGATCACCCCATGCTGCCCTGGGCACAGCCGCCCTGGGGAGCTGCTCATGCAGGGTGCAGGCAGCTGCCTGGTCCTGCTGCCTGCACTCACCCGTGGTCCTCAGTGGTGCTGGGGAAGGGCAGGAGCTGGAACCAGCCCTTGGTGGGGTCTGTGCAGATGGTGTCCAGGGGGAACTCGACCTGGGGGAGCCGGAGGCAAGGTCTGCGTGGAGTGGGGGGCACACGCCAGCACCCTGTGCTGCACCTTGCTTCCCCCGCCCACGGGGACCCCTCCTCGGGGGAGAGCCCAGGATGCGCAGGGGGTCTGGATGCGGCCCTGCCCTGGCTCAGCAGGTGCACGTACCCCTGCCCTCATCCCCATCCCCGTGGGTCCTGACCCGTGGTCACCCGGACCCTGAGCACAGGGAGGGGCTGGGGGTGCAGAGGTGCCCCTGGGACCCTGCCCCGTACCAGTGTGCCCCAAAGTCCTCACCCGTCCCAAGAAGTCGTTCTTGCCCACGATGTCCCAGTCCCACACCTCCACGCTCAGCATGGCCTCCCCCAGCTTGCCCTCTGCCAGCTCGAACTCCAGTACCTCGTCCCAGTGCGGGAAACGGGTTTTCTTAATCACCTGCTGGGGACAGGGACCAGTG
This sequence comes from Platalea leucorodia, assembly GCF_965183815.1. Taxonomy (NCBI): domain Eukaryota; kingdom Metazoa; phylum Chordata; class Aves; order Pelecaniformes; family Threskiornithidae; genus Platalea; species Platalea leucorodia. The sequence goes on from NC_138834.1 coordinate 13,270,835, forward strand.
GCTGCGGGGGACGAGATGCCCGAGCCTCTGGGTCCCAGCACACAGCACCCGGACTCACGGCTGTCTCCAACGTGTGCCCGCAGCACGACACCCGGGCGAAGGGGTCCGAGGTGCCCGAGAGGTCCCGGGGGGCCAGGTCCCTGCGGGGAGATGGGGGTCAGTGGGGACGCAGTGGACAGGGGGCCTGTCCCCACCAGCACGGTCCCTGCACCCCTGTCCCCCCCTTCCCCCTGGCTTGCCTGGGCCCACCGGGCACTGGTGGGGCAGCCGGCAGGTGCTAGGGGATGCTGGTGAGAGTGGGTGCCCATTCCCCAGAGCTCCTGCCCCGAACCCCCTCCTCCCCCGGTCCCTGGGGGCCAAATGGCACAGCGGGGGGGCTCCGCTGTCCCTCCTGGCTGTCCCCATGGCCATCCCGTTGCCTTGGTACCCGCTTCGGTTGCCATGGCAGTGGGATGCTGCCTCTGCCACCTGCTCCGCTGGCAGCAGCCTGCCGTCTGGCAGCGGCCTGTGTGGGCACACGCACACACACACACATGTAGACACGCGTGCACGCACACGCACACATGCCGGAGCAAAGCAGAGGGGCAGCCTGGGGCGTGCCTCAGTTTCCCCAAATTGTGAAGCCAAAGGGGAGAAACCCAGCGTGAGAGCCAGCTGGGCTGGTGGGGACCGTCCCCAGGTACCCCATGGCTCTCTGCGCCACTCAGCTCTGCCCCTTGTCCCCCCCGTCCTCGTCCCCGAGCAGGGCTGGCAGTGTCTGAGGCAGCGCATTCCCTGCTGAGACCCCACAGCATCGTGACACTGGGTTGGCATCATCGATGTCCCCAAGCAGGACACAGCGAGGGCCCTTCCCGGTGCTGAGGGGGGAGGACAAGCCCCGTGCCATCACCATCCCCACCACCTCCCACCACCCAGACCCCCCCCAGCCAAAAATAAGACCCTGGGACGGCTGCGGCCCCGTCGTGCCCCGCCAGCCCCCCGCTACCTGGCCTCGATGAGGTGGCAGCGCAGCACCCGCGGGTGGCCCTGCTCGGGGACCCGCAGCTCCAGGTGGATCTCACCCTGCACCTCCTCATCGGGGTCCACAGGCGCCAGGCTGAGCCAGCTGTCAACACCTGCCGAGGAGGATGGGGTGGGTGCCCCGAAGCGTGGGGATGGGCCCTGCCACCCCCCCCTCAGCCCCCATCATGCCCCCCACTCACCCCGGGGCTCAGCCGAGATCTGCTGGTGGCTGAGCGAAACCTTGCCAATAACATCATCCTGCCTGCAAGGGCAGAGACACAGCGGGTGCTGAGGCCACCAGTGGGGACGTGCCACCCCTTGAGGGGCTCCCCGTGAATGGCTGGTGCCCACCCGTGACCCCGTTGTCCCCTTTACCCGATGGTGTCTTCATCCAGCACGTAGACGGCGAGGCTGCGGAAGCTGCGGGGCAGGCGCAGGGTGTATTCCTCCCCCCAAAACGGGTTCAGGCTCTTCCACACCGTGGCCGTCCTGCCGGTGGTGGGAGAGGTGGCTGCACCCCCAGGGAGAGCACCCGTCCCCGTGTGTCCCATCCCCGGGGTGGCGTGGGGTCCCCCCTACCTGGCCACCACCTCATTGTCCACCTTGACCACGCAGTAGGGATCGCTGGAGCCGGACCTGGGCAGGGGAGGTGGGATCCAAGCGTCACTTCCAACCCCGCCAGCCAAGCGCCAGCTCCGGGGGGTGAGATGAGTTGCCCGGTCTCAGCCCGACCCCGCAACTGACACCAGGATGGGGACAATGCCTTTTCCTGGTCCCCGCTACTGGCCACCCCGAGCCATCACCCTGTGTCCCCGTGCCCCCCACCCATGGGTACCGGTGTCTTGCCAGCACAGCCGAGCCCGAGTTTCTGTGGCAACCCCTGGTGTCAGGGTGACACCAGCTTGGCCCAGGGCCCTTCCCAGGCTTAACCCCTTCCGCGGGGGAGGACGGGATGTGGGGCCGGATCCAGGGCTCTTCCATCAGGTCCCTGCAAAACCCCTTCCCCACTCATTTACGGCAGCCAGACCTGTACCAAGGGATGCCAGCCCGGGATGGCATGCCCGGGGTGATGCTGGAGCCCTGAATCCCCAGCTGCTGGAGGCAGGGGATTATGGGAGGTGCTCCAGCAAGGAGCCAGACCCCGGGTGGGGCAAGGGAGGTGACCCCAGCCACGGGCTGGGGGACAGGAAGGTCCCGGCTGAGGCTGGGGGCTCAGCACCGCTTGCTGCGAGCCTGGACGATTTTGTTAGTCGCCAGGGGTGTCTCAGCACCTCTGGGCAGAATGAAGCCCACAGCCTGGCCGGTCTGGCAGGGACAGGCAGGCAAACCTCAGCAGCGCACTGTGGGGTTGACAGCTCCCAGCCCCCATGAGAGCCCGGATGAGAGTGGGTCACCCCGAGCCCCTCCGCAGCCCGAGGATGGCCCCAAGCTGGATTTGGGGGGGCTGGGAGCGGCACCGGGTACCTCGCCCCCATGTCGGTGGGTCTGTGTCACCTCGCTGTGCCCAGACCCCCCAAGTGGGGCACCCAGCATAGCACCACGACCCCCACGGGGTGGGGAAACTGAGGCAGGGAGGCCCCGCTGCCCGCAGCCGTCCCTGGCTGCCTGGCCCTGGGAGCGGCCGGCGGTGCCAGGCTGGCACATCCGGAGGAGCCCGGGGCTGCCAGCTCCGCCAAGGCGTATCCGTGAGGCAGGAGCAGGCAGGGGGTCTCCCTGCCCCCCTCAGCCCCCTCCTGAGGGCACGGATGCCCACTGGGTATGTGGGGATGCAGGGGGGCTGTGCCCCTCCCCCCCCCCCCAGTGCTACCCACAGCCTTGGGGGGACACCCTGTGCCCACCTTGCTGGGGGGCAGCAAGGGGATGCCCAAGGGGTTGGGGGTCTCATACATCTCCTACGGGGGAGGGGCTGAGGGGGCTGGCGGTCCCCTGCCACCCCCAGACCCCCTGTTTGGGGCAACGGGTCCCTGCCAGCATGGGTGCAAGCAGGGACCCCCAACACCACAGGGAGAGCAGAGCACCCGGGGCACCCAGTGTCCCCCCCCCCGCCACGTCTCCCAGGGTGGGGGGCCGGGGAATACTGGGGGGCCGAGAGCCCCCCGAGCCACTCACACGTCCTTGGCGGGCAGGTCCTTCCCCTCCACCACCCGGCAGTGCAGGGAGGTGGTTTTGGCCATGCCGGCGAACTTCGGGGCGGGCGCCTAGGAGTCCATGGGGGGCTCTGCAGTGGGTGCCCCGGGGTGCCCCGAGCCCCCCGCACCACCGGTGAGGTTGCCGCCACCGGCCTCCTCCTCCTCCTCTCCGATCGTTTCTCGCTGTCGCTTCTTCCTTTTTCCTCTTCTCAGTTGTTTTTCTCGCCGCTTCGCTCCCCACCTGCGCCGGAGCCAGCGAGCGAAGAGCAAGCGAGCCGAAGCGCGCGGGCACGCGGCGGCTGGCGAGCTCGGGTGGGCTGGCCTCGTGCCCGCAGGCCCAGCGGACGAGCAGCTCGCCGCGGCGGTCCCCCCATGTACCAACGACCACCGGCGTGGGCAAAGCCCCCACCCCCCAATTCTAGCAATGGGGAAAGTGAGGCACGGGGCCATCGCAGAGCGCTGGCCCCTCGGGGCAGGGGAGCAGCTGCTCTCCCATCACACCTGAGTGGCACAAGGGACTGTCCCCAGGCCGGGGGGGGGTCTCCCCGGACCCTGAACTGGCAATGGGTGCCATGGGGAGCCTGGCATGAGCGTCGGCCTTGGGGTGGGGATGCAGCAGAGGAAGCACCCAGCTTGGGGGGAGACCCTGAGACCCCCCATGGGATCTTGCCCCCCACCCTGGGTGCCCCCTGCCCTCGCAGAGGACACCCTGAGGCAGGGCAGGGAGACTCCAGCAGACCCTGGGGTGCCTGCGGGTGCAGCACCGCGATGCTCCCCGGATCCGCATGCTCACCGCGCCCTGGCTTTTCCACACCGGGGACCCCAAGCTGGGGTGGGGGGCATGAAGGGGGGTGAGCACTGGGGGGTGAGGTCCCCCCCTGTCCCCACTGGGCTGTTGGTGTGTGGCACAGTGGGGGGCACTGGGGGGGCTGGAGGGATGGCGAATCTGGGGGGGAGATGCGGGGGTGGGCTGGCCAGATGTCTCCTGCAGTGACTCACGGTAGGGATTGCCAGGGCGGGCGTCACTGAGTGGGTGCTGGGTCCTTGGGGGGGGTCACTGCTGGGGGTGTCACCGTGTGGGTGCTGGGTCCTGGGGGGGGTCACTGCTGAGGGGTGTCACCATGCAGGTGTTGGGTCCCTGGGGGGGTCACTGCCGGGGGTGTCACCATGTGGGTGCTGGGTCCCTGGGGGTGTCACTGCTGAGGGGTGTCACTGTGGGGGTGCTGGGTCCCTGGGGGGTCACTGCTGAGGGGTGTCACTGTGGGGGTGCTGGGTCCCTGGGGGGGGTCACTGCTGAGGGGTGTCACCGTGTGGGTGCTGGGTCCCTGGGGGGGGTCACTGCTGAGGGGGGGTCACTGTGCAGGTGCTGGGTCCCTGGGGGTGCTGCTGCTGGGGGTGTCACTGTGTAGGTGCTGGGACCTGGGGGGGGGGTGTGTCACTGCTGGGGGGGTGTCACTGTGTGGGTGCTGGGACCCTGGGGGTGTCACCGTGCGGGTGCCGGGTCCCTGGGGGGGGGTGGGGTGTCACCACTGGGGGTGTCACCATGCGGGTGCTGGGTCCCGGGGGTGTCACCGTGTGGGTGCCGGGTCCCGGGGGGTCACCGCCGGGGGTGTCACCGTGCGGTGCCGGGTCCCGGGCTGCCCCTTGGGACACCGCGCCCCCCGCCCGGGGGCCAGGCCCCCCCGCCGCCAGCCCCGCCGCACCGGGGGGCCGGGGACCGGGGCGTCCCCGCGGGCGCGGCTCGGGGCTGTGTTTGCCGTCAGACCCGTTCCCGGCTGCCTGCTGCCCGCCTCCCTCCTCGGGGAGCGGCGGAGCCCCGCGGCAGGGCCGTCCCCGGGGGCCGGCGGGGAAGCCGAGCCGGTGCCTCCGCTTCTCCCGCCCGGGGCTCCATCCCCGCTGCCCCCCGGCTGCCGTTGCCCGGGCCCAGGCCCCGGCGGGGCGGTGCCGCCGGAGGAGGAGGCGGAGGCGGGGGAGGAGGAGGCGGCAGCCGGGCTCCCCTCACCGCGCCGCCGCCGCCGCCGCCGCTACCGCCACCCTGGGCCTGGGCCTGGGCCTGGGCCCGCGGAGGCCGCGCCCGGCCCGGCGGGGCTTTGCCGTGGCCTTGCCGTGGCCGGGCGGGCCGCGGAGCCGCCATGAAGCCGAGCGGAGGTGAGGCGGGGCGGCGAGCGGCGGCCGGGCTCGGCGGTGGCCGGGGCCGCCTCGCTGAGGGCCGGGGAAGCGGGTGTCCCCCCGCCCCGGGACCCCCTGTCCCCATGGGGAGGGCGGGAGGAGCGGGGCCAGGCCCGAGCCGGGGGGTAACGTGGCCGTCCCGCCGCCCAGAGGAGCCGGTCCTGCTGGCGGAGCTGAAGCCGGGCCGTCCCCAACGCTACGACTGGAAATCCAGCTGCGAGACGTGGAGCGTGGCCTTCTCCCCCGACGGCGCCTGGTTCGCCTGGTCGCAGGGACACTGCGTGGTCAAGCTGATCCCCTGGCCCCTGGAGGAGACCGAGCTGTGAGTATGGGGGCGGCTGGATGGAGACGGGGCGGACGGAGCCGGGGTGGGGGTTAACGTGCATCCCTCCTTTCTCCCAGCAGCTCCAAAACCTCGGAACGCAAGAGCCGCGGCAGCAAAGCGGAGGCCAGGAGCCGAGGGGTGGCCAAGGAGAAGACGCTGGAGTGCGGCCAGATCGTCTGGGGCCTGGCCTTCAGCGCCTGGCCGGCGGCGGAGGCGGGGGAGACGGACCCTGCCTGTGCCGTGGGTCTTCCCTGCCTGATCCTGGCCACCGGGCTCAACGACGGGCAGATCAAGGTCTGGGAGGTGCAGACAGGTGAGCGGCCCTTGCCGACAGCGGGAGCCGTCGTGGCTTCAGGCTGGTGTCTCTCCCCTTGGAAGGAGATCCCGTCTCCATCCTTCCCTAAATACTTCCCCGGGGCGAGCTGGAGCCCCTGCCCTGTCCCAAAGCGGGGCTGCCTGCGCCTGAGGGGCAGTGCCTCGTTCCCCGTGGAGGGACGATGCCGAGCATGGCTCCTCTCCGCAGGACACCTCCTCTTCAGCCTCTTGGGGCACCAGGATGTCGTCAGAGACCTGAGTTTCGCTCCCAATGGAAGCCTCATCCTTGTGTCGGCCTCGCGGGACAAGACCTTGCGCATCTGGGACCTGAGCAGAGATGGTAGGAGTGTGCAGGGATGTCCCCGGTGCTGGGTCACCCCCGGCCGAGGCTGGGCTCTGCTGTGGGAAAGGGGGGAGAAACCCACCCCGGTAGGGGAGATGGTGGGAGAGGATCATCGGGGACAGTATTCAGGGCAGAAGGGGAGAGTCCTGTGACACAGAGCAGAGCCAAGATGGCTGGTGGGGCCTGGGAGGCGCAAGGAGGGGGCTGCAAGTAGACAGAGCTTGGGGTCTGCCCAGGGGAACCTCCCAACCCCGTGCGCATTCCCTCTTGGCAAGGGGAGCGGAGAGCAGGGGCAGGGCCCTACGCTGCCTCTTGTGCTCCCCGTTTGTGACTCGCATGTCTGCCGTCCCCAGGGCGGCAGGTCCAGGTGCTGTCGGGCCATGTGCAGTGGGTCTACTGCTGCTCCATCTCCCCAGACTGCAGCATGCTCTGCTCCGCTGCCGGAGAGAAGTCGGTGAGTCCTGCAGGATGGGATCCATCCCGTGTCCTGCTGAATCCAGCGCTCCCCTCGGCCTTCCGTGTCCCCCCATGCGAGAAACCCCACTATGAGCCACCCTCGCTCCTCGACCGCTCTGGTTCTGCATGGAGGAGCTGGGACTGGAGCCTGTGTGCCTTCAGCCCCAAGGGGGAGAGGCTTCTCCTCCATTCCCACCCCAGGGATGCTCCCAGCCTCAGCCCCTGCCCGTGTCCCGCAGGCGCTGCTGTGGAGCATGCGGTCCTACACGCTCATCCGGAGGCTGGAGGGGCACCAGAGCAGCGTGGTGTCGTGCGATTTCTCGCCGGACTCAGCGCTCCTCGTCACCGCCTCCTACGACGCCTGCGTCATCATGTGGGACCCCTACACCGGGGAGCAGCTGAGGACGCTGCGGTATGGAGCTGGGGGGGGTGGTGAGGGACCGTGGAAGGGGGGCAGAGCAATGCCATGGGGGTTTGTTGGGGCCTTCCCTTCTAGTTGGGCACAGCCAGCGCCTCTCCCCTGTCTCCCGCAGCTGAAGGGGGGCTCTGACTTGCCAGGTTTGGCCCCGCTGCCAGCCCCGGAGCACTGGGGATGGGGTTCACAGCAGCCTGGGACTGACACTGGGCTTGTTCTCCCCACCCGCAGCCACGTCCCCTTGCACTCGGCAGTGGACTACAGCAGCGAAGTCCACACCAGCTCCCTGCGCTCCGTCTGCTTCTCTCCTGAGGGCCTCTACCTGGCCACGGTGGCGGACGACAGGTGAGCGAAGCCCCTTGGGGACCTCCAGCGGGAAGAGGGTCCCAGGAGGACACCACCAAAACAAACCAGGAGCTCAGGACGTGCCAGTGGGGAGCAGACCTCGCATGCCAGGTCCCCACCATTGCCCCGGCGTAAGGGGAAAGGGCCTGGGCCACCACGGCTTGGCTGTGGCAAGGGGTAGCAAGGTCAGGGCCCTGTCGCCCCTCGGGGCGATGAGCCGGGGCCCGTGTCCTCCTGCGTGCTGTGCCGCCCTCGCTGTGCCCCTCAGCACAGTCACTAGCTCTGTCTGCATCCAGCTCAGCTCTACAGGGGACAGTGCCTCCCGCCTTGCTGCCGTGTTGTGACACTCCTGGGATGCTCTAAGCCCATGGGAAGAAAATCCTACTCCAGAGTTTGCATGCATTCAGGTGAACCCAGAGGCTTTATTTTAGCTGCAGGCACTGCGTGGATGTGGGCCTGGCATTGTGTCCCCTCCCTTTCTCCCTAGGCTCCTGAGGATCTGGGCGTTGGAGCTGCGGTCTCCGGTTGCGTTTGCTCCCATGACCAACGGCCTGTGCTGCATGTACTTTCCACACGGCGGTTTCATTGCCACAGGGTGCGTACTTGGGAGAAGAGAGCGGAGAAATACGTGGCTGCTCCCTGCTCCTGCAGCTCTGGGTCTGCTCAGCAAATTCGGGGCTTCCCTGGGGGTGCAGACTGGTTTCCTGGGCTGGGGAACGCGCGCTTGCTGCAAGCTCGGGATATTGGGGGTAATCGAGTTTTCTCGTGTCGCTCTGCCCCGTGCTCATGGCTTGTTCGGGTCCCGTTGCAGGACCAGAGATGGCCACGTCCAATTCTGGACCGCTCCAAGGGTCCTCTCCTCGCTAAAACACTTGTGTCGCAAAGCTCTGCGCACCTTCCTGACGACGTACCAGGTTCTCGCGCTCCCCATTCCCAGGAAGCTGAAGGAATTCCTCACTTACCGGACCTTTTAAGGCAGCGCGGAAAGCGGAGGCACAGAGGCGAGAGCCCTCTGCCCGGCGGTGGGGCTCGGCCTGGGTCAGAGGAGGCACCGGAGCAACGACGTCTCGCTGATTTGTGAGCCGTGGGGCAGGATTGCTACTCCCCTTGTTTTGGGGCTGTGTCTGTGAATGTGGAGGGATTTTTCGATATAATAATCCTAGAACCCAGCAAAAATGCATGCAGAGCGCAAGGGGCACAGCTGCGGTGGTTCCGCAGGGGACACAGGTCCCCCCGTCCCCCTGCTATCTGCAAGTTTTGGGTCAGGTGCTTTTGCTTCCAAGTGCAATGTTGTGGGGTGAAGGTTGGCACCCGCAGTCTGAGCAGAGTTTTTGTCATCCGTACGAATATGGGGCCGCAACTGTCCCTGACAAAACCGACCCTCACCGGGACCGGCTCGCACTGTAGCTTAGTTCCCGGAGGATTGCGGGCTCTGCCGCTCTCCTGGTCTGGGCACGAGCTGGACAAACCTGAGCAGGTCTCTGCGGACTAGACAACAGCGATGACAGAATAAAAAATGATTCCTCACATCTTTCCTCTTGGTTCGTAGAGGTGACCTGGGGATACCTGGCAGGGCAGGCTCCAGCCCTCCTGCTGCGGCTGCCGGGGTGGCAGCGAGCGCTCGCTCGGCTCTGAAGTGCAGCAGACCAGTAAGCGTTCAGCAGTGGGTGCTGGGGAGGATCCGTCCACCGTGAAGGTGGGACACGGGGCTTCACACAGCCCGCAGCTCCCGTTCCTGCGTTGCTTTCTCTCCCTGCTGGAGCTGGGCGCTCCGGCAGCCTGGTGTCCAGATGTGCTGCGCATGAAGCAGCCTCCTGTGCTTCTCTCCCTCCAGCTTAGCTGGTGGCTGGAGTGACAGCACGTGCTCTGAGCCCGAGCCCAACGCTGTGACCCCAGATGGTGGAGAAGAGGGGGAATGTCTCCTCTAAACTGCTCCCTGGGATGTTTTCCCTCGTGAGCAGCTGAACCCAGAAAGCTGGTGTTTCCCTAACCCCTCCAGGCGTCACCCACAACTCTGTCCCCTCTTGTAACAGGGGGATGTCACCGCAAGAAGCCGCGCTGGCCCTGCGCAGCTTGCTGTGCACGGCTGCCCCGCTCAGCTGCGCGAGCGAGGGGGTGGCACAAGCCACGGTTGTGCTCCTCAGCGCGCGGCATCCGGAGCAGCTCTGCCCTGCAAGGAAGGGAAGTTTTTGCAGGCAGGTGACAGCAGCTGGACTTCAGCCTGCGTGGGTGCCATGCTTTTGCAATGGGACAGGGGCAGGGGGTGAGGCTCGACCACCTCCCTTCGGTCCCTGCTGTACAGGAGGGAAAAGACAAGAGAAGTGCAACCTGCTGGGCTTGAGGCATCTGTATTTCCTAGTGAAGCTTAGAAACAACGCCACCCGACGCTTGCGCCCCGGCTGTGGGCTCAAGGCTTGCAAAAAGGAAAAGGAAGGCTGCAGGGAGCAGCTGCGGGCACGGGGCTCTGATCCCTTCCAGCTTCCACGAGATCCAGCGTTGCAAGCAAGCATCCACCCAGCAGGACTCAGGCTTCAGCCACGATCAGGTCCCTGGTGACTTGGAAAGCCGCGATGAGGGAGCTCAGCTGAATCTTTTCACTGGTCCCAGCAGCCAGCCGGTACCTGGAGCGGGGGGGAGGGCAGGTTTGGGTGTTTACACCACCGTCCACATCCTGACAAAGCGACAGCCCTGGCCGGGCCGGAGCAAGCCAAGCGCAGCGCTGGCGGGTTTATGCGGCAGGGACGGATGCACGGGGGCTGCGGGCATCTGCCAGCGGTGCCCACCGGCTGCCAGGACTCGGCACAGCGCGGTAGCGGTGACCCCCACGGGGTGGGCACGCTGGCAGCCCCCCAACCAGGGTGTTCCAGGGCAAGGAGCCGGGCTGAGCGGACACTTACTCGATGTCTGCCATTTTGATCAGCAGCTGAATGCGGACCGAGGGTGGGAAATCAACTGCGGAGAGAAGGAGACGGCGTGCGTCACCGTGGGACGGTTGGGCCTCCCGGGGTCAGCCAGGAGCCGGCCCCGCAAGCCCCTACCTCTGTGCACAAAGAGGTGGATCTCGGTGAGGATGTCCTGCAGGGCCAAGCCCTTCAGCGTCTTCAGCTCCATGATTTCTGAGATGAGAGCGAGTGAAGGGCTTTCTCCCATTCCTTTCCCCGCAGGATCCCACTCCTCATCTCCGCGACAACCCCGAGGACCCTCCCCAGCGAGCAGCACCCACCCCAGCCGGAGCAGGAGGTTGCAGGACGGGAAGCCCTGGCAAAGAGGAGGATTTAAAGCAGCGGGGATTAAACCCCAGGGCCGGCGGAGGACAAAGGATACTGCGATAGGCAGTGGAAAAGTCCTGGTTCAGCATCCAGTCGAGGATGTTGGCAATGTCAGACTTGAGGGGGTGTCCCGTGCAGGTGTAGACGTTCTCCTCCGTCACCTTCCCAAAGGCCATGGTGGTGCTCTGAGGACGAGGAGGGCGGAGGAGGGATGAAGAGCCCAGCCAACCCCTCCAGGGCAGCTGCCTGCGTGGGGCCGACCGCTGCTGGCTTACACGAGGAGAGCGCGGCCACGGCCACAGTCCGTACCTGCAAGATATTGAGGGCTCTGCGCATGTCACCGCTCGAGAGGGTCACCAGAGCCTTCATCCCATCCTCACTCACATTCACCCTGGAAAACAAGACCTGGGGCTGCAGACGGAGCCAGCGCTGCCGGAGGGAAATACAACCGTGTGGAAAGCGAAGCCTGCTGCTCCTCCCCGTGTAGGGGAATGGGGAAAAAGGGGGTGCGGAGGATGCTGCGGAGCCCCCCGCGTCCCGTGCCGCCTCTGGCTCACCCTTCCTCCTGTATGACGTGCCGCAGCCGGGGCACCATCAGCTCCGGGGTGAGCGGGCCGAAGCGGAAGCGCGTGCAGCGGGACTGCAAGGCGGGGATGATCTTGGAGAGGTAGTTGCAGATGAGGCAAAAGCGGGTGTTTTCTGTGAACTTCTCGATCACTGCGAAGAGGAGGGAGGAGAGGCTGGTCCTCGTCTGCCGCCTCGTGCAGGCTCCCACCCCGCGCCGGGCTGGGAAAGGCTGAAGGGGTGCCAGCGGCGTGGGGTGCCCAGCGCCCCTCACCTCGCCTCAGGGCGTTCTGAGCATCCTGGGTCATGGCGTCGGCTTCATCCAGGATGACGAGCTTGAAGCCTTTCCTTAAAAAGGGAGGAAAAAAAAGGGGTGGCTTTGGTCCCAGCTGCTGGCTTGGTGCTGGAGAAGGGGGGATCGGGGGATGCTTATTCCCAGCCTGACCCCCACGAATGCTCCCGGGGAGCCCTCCTTTCCCCTCCGGAGCAGCATCTTTGTCACTCATCCCTACCACCCTCATCCTCCCCGCTTGCAGGGCAGCCCTGGCTCCTTCCCACCTGCTCCGACACGCTTCCCACCCCAGCAGCCCCCCCAAGCCGAGTGCCGGGGCAGGCTGCGTCGGGGCGGGGGGGAGGATGACAAAGGGACAGGGAGCTTTGGGAAGCGCAGATCTGCCACTTACTTAAAGATGGTCCTGGTGCTGGCGAAGCTCAGGATGGGCCCTCGGACAATGTCGATACCCCGGTCATCGGAGGCGTTGAGCTGGAGGGAGCCGGCGTGGATCCGCATCCCTGTCTGAGGATGCTCCCAGGGGTGGGGGGGACCCCACCATCACCCCCACCCCATCCCCATTTACCTCCAGCACCATGGAGCCAAACTCCCGCTCCCGGTAGAGCTGCTTGGCGCAGGCGAGGATGGTCGATGTCTTACCGGTACCGGGCGGACCATAGAGGAGAAGATGCGGGAGTCGATCTTCACTGATAAACCGTTGCACTGGTAACGGGATAAAGGGGGTCGGGGGATGCCCGGTGCCCCCCGGTGGTGTTAGTTACCGGGGAGGGGGGGTGTTACTCACCGGTGCTGAGGATATCCCGGTGCGACACCAGCTCCGACAGCGCCTGCGGCCGGTACTTCTCCACCCTGCACCGGGGAGAACCGGGCGGGGGCGGGGGGGGTCAGACCGGGGCAGCTCCCGCCGCTTCCCCCGCCCCGCTCCGGTCGCGATCGTACCACGGTAGGTTCCCGCCGCCGGCTCGCGCCATTGTCGCGACGTCTCGCGAGAGCACCGGGAGGGGGCGGGGCGGGCGTAGGGCCGCCCCTTCCCGGGGCTGCGGTTGGGGAAGAACCGGGGGGGGGGGGCTGGGGGAAGCGGGGCGCTGCCGGGGCTCTTGGGAAGAGCGCGGGGCTGGGAATAGCCCTGGCTTTAGCGATTCCCGGCGCCGTGCTTCCCCCCGAGCGTCCCCGCCGCTGCGCTTCAGCCATTCCCAGCGCTGCGCAGGGTTGCGGGCACGCTGTTGGGGAGAGCGCGGTAGCGGGAATGGCTAAAGGAAGGCTGCGGGCATGGTTTTGGGGAGAACACGGTGCTGGCACTCACCAAAGCAAGGTGGTGCCTGGGCTCTTGGGGAGAGCGCGGCGCTGGGAATTGCTAAAGCAAGGTTGTGGGCATGGTCCTGGGGAGAGCACAGTGCTGGGAATTGCTAAAGCAAGGTTGTGGGCATGGTCCTGGGGAGAGCACAGTGCTGGGAATTGCTAAAGCAAGGTTGTGGGCATGGTCCTGGGGAGAGCACAGTGCTGGGAATTGCTAAAGCATGGTTGTGGGCATGCTTTTGGGGAGAGCACAGTGCTGGGAATTGCTAAAGCAAGGTTGTGGGCATGGTCCTGGGGAGAGCATGGTGCTGGGAATTGCTAAAGGAAGAGTGCAGGCATGGTTTTGAGGAGAGTGTGGTGCTGGCGTTCACCAAAGCAGGGTGGTGCCTGGGCTCCTGGGGAGAGTGCGGCACTGTGAAGTGATGAAGGCAAGTTGTGGGTGTGCTTTTGGGGAGAGCGCAGTGCTGGGAATTGCTAAAGCAAGGTTGTGGGCATGGTTTTTGGGAGAACACGGTGCTGGCACTCACCAAAGCAAGGTGGTGCCTGGGCTCCTGGGGAGAGCGAGGCGCTGTGAAGTGATGAAGGCAAGTTGTGGGCATGCTGTTGGGGAGAGCGCGGTGCTGGCACTCTTGAAAGCAAGGTCATGCCTGTGCTTTTGGGAAAGCCCAGGACTGGGAATTGCTAAAGCAAGGTTATAGGCATGCTTCTGGGGAGAACACGGTGCTGGGAGTTGCTAAAGCAAGGTTTTGGGCCTGCTCCTGGAGAGAATGTGGTACCAGGAATTGCTAAAGTAAGAGTGTGGGCATGGTTTTGGGGAGAGCGTGGTGCTGGTGTTCACCAAAGCAAGACCACCTTGCTGGTGGTGCTTGTGCTCCTGGGGAAAGCACGGCCCTGGGAATTGCTAAAGCAAGGTTGCGGGCTTCCTCTGGGGAGAGCGCGGCACTGGGAGTTGCTGAATTGAAGTTGTGGGTGTGCTTTTGGGGAGAGCGTGGCAGCAGGAATTGCTGAAGTAAGAGTGTGGGCATGGTTTTGGGGAGAGGGTGGTGCTGGCATTCACCAAAGCAGGGTGGTGCCTGGGCTCTTGGGGAGAGTGCGGCACTGGGAAATGATGACGGCAAGTTGTGGGCATGCTTTTGGGAGAGCGCGGTGCTGGGAATTGCTAAAGTGAAGTAGTGGGCATGCTTTTGGGGAGAGCGTGGCACCAGGAATGGCTAAAGTAAGACTGTGGGCACGTTTTTGGGGAGAGCGCAGTGCTGGCGTTCACCGATGCAAGGTGGTACTTGTGCTTTTGGAGAGAGCACAGGACTGGGAATTGATGTAGGCAAGTTGTGGGCATGCTTTTGGGGAGAGCGTGGTGCTGGCACTCACCAAAGCAAGGTGATGCCTGTGCTCTGGGGGAGAGCGCGGCGCCAGGAATGGCTGGAGCAAAGTTGTGACCATGCTTTTGGGGAGAGCCTGGTGACCCTGCTCTTGGAAACCCCCTCGGGTGAGAGGGGCACCCGAAGGCTGCGGGCTGGGGCCGAGGGCGGCAGCTCCGGCGGCTGCCTGGGACCGGCTGCGGTGCACCCAGCGCGACGGGAGCAGCAAGCTCGAGAGGCGGCTGCAAGAACACCTTTATCCCCGTCCCTGCTGCTTCCCGGTGCGTGAGAGCAGCCTGAAGATTTGCAGGTCTGGTTGACTAACTTGAAAAATCCAGCCCCGTCTTCTGTCCCTCGTGCTATGAAAGCACTTGGCTGAGTGACGGGGCTGTCTCTGCCTGCTCCCCGCTATTCCTGGAGGTGCTGGATGCGGCCTCTTCTCACCAGAGTCACCTCCAAAGGAAGAGGGGTCCGTGCTGTTTCAGGCTGGGCTTTGGGAAATGGCTGGAGTCTCCTTAGAGAAGGGGCTTAGAGGGAAAAATAACCTAAGCTGGCTGGCGGGGATGCTCAGGTGCTGCTTTGGTTTAAGTGATATGGATGGAGAGGGAAGGGCAGGGCTGCAGCGAGAGGCTTTGGCTTGGAAAGCGCAGGCGGAAAGATGACAGAAAGCGATCCCTCGGGAAGTAGAGGTGATGGGGAATATATTGGAGGGGTGAAAAAATCATGGGGAAATCCTGTCGCTGGCAAGGGAAGGGAAGAACGTCAAGAGCTCCAGGTTGAATCCTACAGAAACCCAAAAAGCTGCCAAAGGGCAGCTGCTTTCCTAATTTTTTCCCTTTTTTTATTTCCCCCCCTTATTTTTCCACCCCCCCAGCCCCATAAGGGAAAGCAGGAGCTCGAAGCTGAGCTCAGCAAGCCTCGGCCGTTCCTCCGGGCGCGTGACGGCCGTGACAGATGGCCCTTGCGATGGCAGGCACGGAGCTGCGAGGTCCTTCCCCAGCGCCTGGGAACCGGCTGGGAGCTGCGACCCGGAGCCCTGCCGGGCTTGGGCTTCTCCCCTCTGTAGCGGGTCCGGAGCTGCTGTTCTCTCCTCACATCTGCCTTCGCCTGGGGCGGGCTCCTGTCCTTCAAAATTGATTTTTCCAGGCATTTCTTCCCCCCCTTGGCCCATCATTAATAAATCTTGAGCTTCAGAGCAGGCAAAATCTTTGGAGCGGGCAGACAAAGTCATCTGCTTGCGGCCGGTGCGTGCGCTCAGATCCACGGTGCTGTTTCTCACGGGCGATTTCACCTCTTTCTTGACCAGATTGCTTTAAAGATTATTTATTTTTTCTATTGGTTGTTGTTAAACATAGTTAAAATTGATGGGTGCATCCCCCCGCAATGATTCTGCATCGTTAGGACCGGCTGAATTATTAACCAGTGTCTGAGCTGCCTGTCTTGGCTTATTTACCTTTATATCTCTTGGGCAGGGAACTGGCAGGTCACATCAGACTTGGTAAACGGTGCTATAAATTTATAGCACTATCGATAGGTTCATTAACAGCCCTGAGGCATCAGGTGCATCCCTTCGGAGGAGGACGGGGGAATTCCAGGTAGCTGGTGGCAGAGGTGATGGTGGCAGAGATGCTCCTTCGCAGGGAAGAGAAAGGGAGGCTCCTCGCGAGGCGAAGTCCAAAATCATGGAGGCAGAGAAGCTGTTTGGCATGTTAATAATAAAGAAATAAAAATGCTAATATCGGAAAGGTCCCTGGCATGCGGAGCGGCACCCAGCCTTTAAGGTGAACGGAGACAACCCTGAATTTAAGGGGTCACCAACAAGCCAGGGCAACAATTTAGCACTCGAAGCCGATGGTCAATGGCACATGAAAGCCTCACGGGGTGGCTTTATGGGGAATTTGGTGGGAAAAGCCTTGTGTGACGCTGCGGGGACTCTCAAGCCAGCGAAGGGTTGGTTTCACAGCGGTGGGGTTGGCTGAGGTTCGCCTGGCGGGTGATGAGCCGGCCCTGCCGACGGGATGCTCTCTCCCTTCCCAGCTGGATGCTGTGCCCCAGCAGAGCATCCTCCTCGCTCGGCACCGCGTGAAAATGAACCTGATTTCAGAGACACTCGGTAGCTCCGAGCTCACGGACATGCAAGAAAAGCAACACAGGTGAATTAAGTCATTACGAGATACATTTTATATGAACCGATTGTGCCGAAAACAACTTGTGTTTAAGAAATGAAGCAGTTAACGTTGCTGAGTAACAACGCACACAGCTAGCCCGTGTAGGGAATCCAGGCACTGATAATGAACAACATGAATAATTCAAGCTGTCCAAGGCTGTAGAATAGAAAAACACAGGTTTTCTTATTGATCTCGGGCCCATTCCCGCCGTCCATAACATGCATCTGCCTTTTGCACCGTGGGCCAGCCCAGCTCCCAGCACGTGAGTTGTCGCATTGACTGCAACAGGGTTTTTTGGGGAGCGTGAGGTTCGGCGTATGCCCAAAATCACTGCAGGTCCAGTGCTGCTGGTGGGTTTGGGTTGGGTGTTTTTTTCCCAGCAGAGCCTCCCTGCTTGCATTTTATTTTTATCTTTATTTTGTCTTTATTTTATCTTCATTTTATCTTTATTTTTATTTTTACTTTATTTTACTTTATTTATTTTGAAGGGCAGATACTGGGGTAGTGGGAATTATTATTCTACGCTGGAAGCTGTCAGAGTCACGAGGAGGAGGAACAACAGTGTGGGCAAAAGATGCCAAGGGGGATCCGCTTGCTCCCCAGCACCCCAATTTTGAGCTGGGCTTCGTAGCATCCTCTCTCCTCTGGGTACCATCCCACCCTTCCCTCCCTTGTAATCGGATCTGGGAACAGCGGACCCAGAAATGGCTGGGCTGGTAGCTTGGATGTTTTAGGGAAAAAAAAAATAAATCTGTTGTTGCAAATGCGCTGAGTATAGATTCTGCCTTGCCCTCGTATCTCCGGGTTGGTTATTGAAAGACTTGATTAACCACAGAAGCCTTCAGGAGAGAAAGTTTCCAGCGTGGTGGTTTTTTTCTTTTCTCCTGTGCTCCAGTTAATGACAGAAATTGCATCGCATTTCCAACACGGGTGATAGTTAAATATCTGGTGATTACTGCCTTCCCCAAGCGCCTGCCGCAGCAGTCAAGCGAACGCCGGCCTTTCCGGAGGGCTCTGCCTCCTTCTTCCCAGATGAAAAGCTGGCAGAGTGGGAGGATGCTTCTACCAGGGGACCCCCACAACCTCCAGGGCTGCACCAGTGCCCACCAGTGCCCCCCGGTGCAACCCAGCTGCTGCAGTGCTGCTTCTTCTCATCCACCCCAGCTAAAACACCCAGTTGAAACATAAATATATATATATATATATGCATGTGAAATTAAGAGCAAAATTGAGAATGCAGCCCAGCTAAAATGGGATCCTCTGTATTATGAAATTGCACCAGGCTTTTTCTTCCAGCTGCCCACTCTGTAGCTGTCGTGGTTTAACCCCAGCGTGGCCTTACCCATGGGCCACAATGCCTTCAGAGATATATCTGCTCCAGCATGGCCTTACCCACAGCCACAGTTCCTTCAGGAGTAAACCTGCTCCAACATGGCCTCACCCATGGCTGCAGTCCCTCCAGGGGAGTACCTGCTCTGTCGTGGGCTTATCCATGGCTGCATGCTTTGAGGTGCTCCAGCATGACCTCATGCACAGCCACTGATGCTTCAAGGTGTGCCTGCTGCAGCATGGACTTATCCACAGCCACGGATGCTTCAAGGTGTACCTTCTCCAGCGTGGACTTATCCTTGGGCCACAATCCCTTCAGAGGTACCTGCTGTGGCACAGACATAGCCACGGCCACAGACGCTTCGAGATGTACCTGCTCTGGCGTGGGCTTATCCACGGCCACAGGCGCTTTGGGGTGTCCTGCTCCTGCGTGGACTCATCCACAGGTCGCAGTCCCTTCGACTCCAGTTCACGCTGGAGTTCCAGCCTGTCCAGTACAGCAGCACAGAAGCAGCAGCGATGCCCTGGCCATCTGCCAGCCCAGGCGCATGGCCATTGCTGTTATCAAAATGTTCCCAGGCACGGCAGAGGCAGATGATAAGCACCACAGCAGTCCAGCAAGCAGCGAAAGCAAAAAGCAGCCACAAATGAGCACTCGACTTTAATATACAGGAAGGCAAGCAAGCCCCGTGGCAAGCACAGGAGCCCGTCAATTAATAACTAAGCGGCAATAACAGCTATAAATTCAATCTAGCACATTCCAATCAAACCTGTTGTTATCTTGAACCCTTCGAGCCCCATGTTGGGCACCAAAAAGGACTGTTGTGGTTTAACCCCAGCTGGCAACTAAGCCCCACACAGCCGCTCGCTCACTCCCGCCGGTGGGATGGGGGAGAGAATTGGAAGGGTAAAAGTGGGAAAACTCGTGGGTTGAGATAAAGACAGTTTAATAGGTAAAGCAAAAGCCGCGCAAGCAAAGCAAAACAAGGAATTCATTCACTACTTCCCATGGGCAGGCAGGTGCTCAGCCATCCTCAGGAAAGCAGGGCTCCATCACGTATAACGGTGACTTGGGAAGACAAACGCCATCACTTTGAACGTTCCCCCCTTCCTTCTTCTTCCCCCAGCTCTATATGCTGAGCATGACACCATATGGTGTGGGACAGCCCTCTGGTCAGCTGGGGTCAGCTGTCCCAGCCGTGTCCCCTCCCAACTCCTCGTGCACCCCCAGCCTGCTCGCTGGTGGGGTGGGGTGAGGAGCAGAAAAGGCCTTGACTCTGTGTCAGCACTGCTCAGCAATAGGGAAACCAGCCCTGCGTTATCAACGCTGGTTCCAGCACAAATCCAAACCAACCCCATAGGAGCAACTATGAACCCCACCCCAGCCAAACCCCGCCAGTCGCATGGGTGGGTTTTCACCGCCTCGGCCCGCTGTGGTTTGCAAAGCGCTTGAGTGAATCCCAGCCTGATCCAAACATGCTGAGCAGAAGGTAACGGCTCCATGCGGTTCGGTCTGGCATCCCCTTTTTAATCATTATATTATATTATATTATATTATATTATATTATATTATATTATATTATATTATGTTATATTATGTTATGTTATGTTATGTTATGTTATGTTATGTTATGTTATGTTATGTTATGTTATATTATATTATATTACATTATATTATATTACATTATATTGTATTATATCATATATCATATCATATCATATCACATCATATTATATCATATATCATATATCATATCATATATCACATATATCATATCATATATCATAAATCATATCATATATCACATATATCATATCATATATCATAGATCATATAATATATCACATATCATATCATATCATATTATTATTCTGTTCAGTTTGGGTATGGTAGTCTGGCATCCCCTTTTCCTTTCCTTTCCCTTTCCTTTCCTTTCCTTTCCTTTCCTTTCCTTTCCTTTCCTTCCTTTCCTTTCCTTTCCTTTCCTTTCCTTTCCTTTCCTTTCCTTTCCTTTCCTTTCCTTTCCTTTCCTTTCCTTTCCTTTCCTTTCCTTTCCTTTCCTTTCCTTTCCTCTCCTCTCCTCTCCTCTCCTCTCCTCTCCTCTCCTCTCCTCTCCTCTCCTCTCCTCTCCTCTCTCTCCTCTCCTCTCCTCTCCTCTCCTCTCCTCTCCTCTCCTCTCCTCTCCTCTC